>NC_080419.1:123802309-124105576 GCF_029873635.1 Malania oleifera | reverse complement strand
TAATTAATTAATAATTTATTATTTATTTATAATTATTATCATGCTCTATATTAATATTACAATTTATGACGTCAAAAATTAGGTTGGCTAGTGGAAAACCCAAAAATGTAAACATTGGTTTTGATAAAATAAATTTTAAAATCTAAATTATTTTGTATAATTTTATATTATATTTTATTAAAATTACATAAATTGAACTTCAAAATCTCAATTTTAAATAATTAACATTTTTAAGATATTTAAGTTGGTGCATATTACATAAAATTTTTTAGTGATTAAATAAGAGGGAAAATATCATTTATAAATTATATTAATTCATATATAAAATTATTTTTTATCTTCTTCCTTCAATACTTCTAAATAATAGGTTGTATTAAATTTTAAATTTTATCAATATTAAAAGTAACTTAAATATAATAGATTGAGAGTAAAAAAAAAATTACCAATTGAAAATCAAGACATTGGTTATGCAATGGGATTCGAACAGGACACCTCTTGTCAAAAAGATACAAATTTTTCTAAAATAATTTATTTTTTTATAAAATAAATTAAGAGATTTGTGTCTTTTTAGTAAACTTTATGGGACATTTCTGAAATTCTTGAATCATTACTAAAAGTCCTTGAGATTTTTGAAATCTTATGAAAAAAGTTAGTGTCTTTTTATCAAACATCAAAAGAGGTCAATGTTTTTCGCTCTAATGTCAATATCAGATATTAAGGTTTAGTTTGTATCAAATTCAAATTCAAGTTTGAAATCCTCATAATCATATCTCCTCATCTCTAAACTTTAGCAACTATTTTGGCATTCATTGACTGCATCATTATCGGTTATAGCAAGATCAATTCTTGGTCTTTTACAGTTTGGAACTCACAAAATATTGATATTAGGGAAAGAAAATGAAACAATTCAAAAATCTTAATTTGAAGTTTGATTATCAAGAAAAATGAGAAAAAAAAATTTAAAAAAATACACCAAATTTATAAACAAAATTTTAATTTTACACATCATTAATATTTAATTTTTATAATTTTTAATCATATTAAAATAATCATAATTTTTTATAATTTTAACAAAAAAGGAAAATATAAAGAAAATGAATTTCCTCCTTATTTTTCTTTTATTTTTTTTGCCTTTTTCACATAAAATTATTGATCAACTCTAAAAGTTGTATTTAAACCAGCAATGTTGGTACTCATCATGAAAGTAAAAATATTAATGAGTTGTCCAATACATAAAAATGAAAATTAAAGAAAATAATGAAGTTGATAATTATGCTCTTTACAAGGATCCGTTTGAATCAAAAATTTTATGTGGGAAAAGGAAAAGGATAAGAAAATAAAGAAGAAACTCTCTTTTTTTTCTTCTTTATTAAATATTATTGAAAATGAAAGCTTGTTTTAAAATGATCAAAAATTTTAAAAAAAATAAATATTAATTATGTGTAAAACAAATTTTTTTAAAAAAAATTAGTGTCTTTTTTATTTTCTTTCTCATTTTTCTTGATAACCAAATATGAAAATGAGGATTTCATAATGTTTTTCTTTCCTTTCTTTTCAGTAATATTTTCTCAGTTTCAATTGGGGCATAAATATTGTTTTAGTGAAATTTTATTTTTTTTACAGCCAATTTGGAATTGAGAAAATATTAGAGAAAGGAAAAAAAATATATGAAGGATTCTACTTTTTCATTTTTGGTTATCAAAGAAAGTAAGAAAGAAAATAAAAAAAATATTTTAAATTAGTGAATAAAATTTTATTTTATGCATCCTTAATATTTGATTTTTCTTAACATTTAATCATATTAGGACAAATTTTTTTATTTTTAATGGTTGAGAAAAAATATATTTTCGTCTTATGTTTTATTCCTTTCTTTTTTCCAAACAAAATCATTAATCCCAACTAACCCTTAGGGGTCCGTTTGAATCAAGGATTTTACATAGGAAAAGAAAAAGAAAAGAAGAAAGAAACTCATTTTCTCTTATAATTTCCTTATCTATTAAATATTATCAAAAATAAAAATTTGTTTTAATATGATTAAAAAAATTTAAGAAAAAGATTAACTATGTGTAAAATCAAATTTTTATTTATATAATTAATATATATTTTTTATTTTATTTTTCATTTTCCTTGATAGCTAAATATGCAAATTATATTTTTTTTAATATTTTTTTCCTTCCTTTTCCTAATACTTTTTGAGTGTTAAAACGGGATCTTAATATAATTATGTAATAAGTCATAATATGGACAAAAGGAAATAAGAAGAGGAGGAAAAGGTTGAAACGAGGTGCAATTTGTATTTTCCAAACCACTTTAAATTTAAATTACATGTTAATTATAAATTATAAGAACTAGTTCAATATTTTTTAATATAAATTAAACACTAATTACATATTTTATGATTTACAATTTACACATTCTAAGTCATAGTTTGGGATTACGTGGATAGATAGGCCTTAGTCCCTGTTTGAAAAGTTTTAAAAAATAAGTATATTTTAAATTATTTTAAACACTTGTGGGAATAAGTAGTCTTTGGATCACACTTAAATAAGTACTTATTTTTTTAAAAAAAAATTTTTTTTTTTTTTAAATTAAGTGTTCTCTGAAAAAGAAAATTAGAAAAAAAAATGGACATCTAAAAAAGTATTTGTAATAAGTAATCTCAAATTATTTATAGGTAAGTACTCTTTTTAGACAAATATTTTTTTCTAAAAAAAATACTTTTTTATAAGGCTCTGTTTGGAACTTGTAAAATATTAAGGAAGGGGAAAAAATCTCAAGGAATCCACGTCTTTATAAAAGTGAGAAAGAAAATAAAAAGAAAATGTGTAAATTTATAAACAAAATTTCAACTTTATACATTATTAACATTTATTTTTAAAAAAAATTTTAGTTTTTGCTGCAAAAAATTGAATGGTTGATATGGAATCATGGATTAATCTTTTACCATGACCACCTGCAAAGAATCAAATAAGAATAGCTTGGAAGACTCGTGGTGTGCTCTAAGGAATCACTCTGATATTTGAGTTAGGGATTGTGGGAGGTTTAGGTTTCAATAGTAAGAAGTGGATGAGAATGAGATACTTTCTCGCCAGATGTCTTTTTTATAGTTAGGGATAATATGTCCCTATTAAATTTAGCATTTATTCACTATTTATTTCGATAGCAGAGGTTTCGTCTTGGTTTAATGGTAATAATTGAAAGTTAATTGTTTGGAATGTTTCATCACAATTTAATGGTGTAAACCTTGATTTTCACCTTTCATTAATCTGCCTTTCCAATATTATTTTTTATGTCATATCAATTGCCCCCCTTTATTCTCGAGACGAAGAAGTCTATTTCAAAAACTCGAGCTTGTTTTATGTTGATGACTTTGGTTCGATTTAAAGGGTTTTATGTATTATTTATGAAAATCAAGATGTAGTTTCAAAAGAGGGGTGAATTGGATTTAAAAATTTCTTTTAATTATTTTCAAAAATCCTTAACCTTTTAAAATTTTTTTTAATGAATTCTTTAACCTAATTTAATTCTTTCAATAAATTCTTGATTTCTTGTTGATTTATCAAATACACAACAAATACTTAAAACAATATTCAATCCACAATCACATACCAACAAAGTGCTTGACCAATCAATCAACCAAACCAATCAATTTTCCAATCAACCACAATATTCAAACTAAGATATAAGATTCAGCTTTTATTTCTTTGCACCCCTGTATATATGAAAGTTTGATTCAAGCCCTATGGTTAATGCAAGCCCTATGATAATGAATTTGCTTTCTCAAAATGAAGTGCAATATAAAATTCAATACTCTTTCCAAAAGTTTAGACATTAAATAAAGTTTCAGTTTAAAGAGTTTTTGGGTGTTTCACCAATCAAGGTACTCTCTTATAGTTTCCGTAAAGTATGGATCAACCAGCATACTCCCTTTTGGTTTCCGCAATCCCAAAAAAAAATTAAGCTTAAATTTATTTAATATCAAATCCTTGTAGTGTATATGATTAAGGAATTTAAAACATCCACGCAGTTCGTATACGCTGAAAGTAAAGAGAGTAAGGGAAAAAGAGAGTGAGACCACTGTTTTTACGAGGTTCGGCTTATCCCCAGCCTACGTCCTCGCCTTTGGCAAACCACCAAATGATTCACTAAAACCAGTTCTTTCGCCAAGCAGAACAATACCGTTACACACTCCTTCAGTAGGCTAGAGTCCGCCTCTCAAAGTAATATCCCCTCATTCGGTCACTCCTTCAATTAGGCTAGAGCGGCACCTCTTTAAGCGATACCCCATACTTAGCCAACGATCTGAACACCTCGAATCGTCCAAGAACTACAAGAAATATAAAGTAAACACTGTGTACAAGAGCACTCTCAAACATAGCAAATTAGTAAAAAATTCAGCACTCTGTACTTCAACAATTTAAATATCAAATATGAAATAGAATTGAAGCTCAAGTATAAGATATAGCTAAGGGTTCTTTAGTGATTGAGAAAATTCAGTATGAGAATCTTAGGTTGATGTTTCAGCAGCAATTCAGATGATTTACCCCGGCAAGAGTATGAGCAATAGAGAACTTTGAGGGAGATTGAGAGATTAAATGTAAGTTTGCTATTTAATTACTTGGATATTAATTTATTGGGATTTGGGTAGTATTTATAAAATTTTTAGGATTAGTTTCCTTATTCCCCATGTTACTTGGAGTGTCTACAAAGTTTTTATAACGTTTATATTTGAAAAACTAATTTTTAAAATTTTTCTGTTGGAGTTTAAAAATTTGAAATCCCGTGGAGTCAGTTGGTTGGACAGGCGAGTGGGTAGTGTATTTCACAAGATCAGTCGACTGGACAGGCGGTTGAGGCCTTTCTGTCTGCCAAAAATAAATTCAATTAATTTGTTAGTTGGCTGGCTTGACCACGTTCAAAAATATCAGTCGGCTAGGTGTGTCAGTTGGCTGATTGATTTCAGTGCAAACTGTTAATCGATTGGGCAGTTATTCAACCGTTGTATTCTTATCAGTTGGCTGGCCAATCTCAGTATGTTCTGGTCAGTCGGCTGACTAGTCCATTTTCTGAAAATCTTTCATTTTTCATTTTTAAACCCTTTTATTATTTAAAAGACTTAAATATAACTTGTCCAACGCATTTTTCGGGGTTTAAAAAATCTGGTCTCTAAGTCCATATTCAACCCTAAAAGAGTTTCAAAAATATTTCAAAAGATATTTAAAATATGAAACACTTACATAAAGACTTCTAAAACTTTGAATATTCTTGGCGCTTGAGTTTTCATGCTTGTCTTTTTTTTTAGCTTTCTTTTGCCTCTCTTGCTTTTCTTCAAACTTTGATATTCTTTCAAGCTCTCTCTCATATACTTCAAGCTTTAAAAATATCATCTTGAAATCCATGCTTTAGGCTTCATATGATCAACCTTCTTTGAAGTATAAGTTTTTAACACATTCTCTTTTGTAAACCCTGAAATAGTATTACTCAACCAAATATGTTAAGTTTCTCTTATTTGTTAGCATTAAAATAGGATGTTAAGCCTTGTAAGGCCAACAATTTGAGAAAAATGGTTTAGTCACCTTGTTATTTTTTACATTTGGACTCAATTCGTGCTAATTAAGGGGTTTATGGCTCAATTCAAGTTGTTTGAAAACTGATCGACTTATATGAGCCGATTTGCTTGTAACTCTAGCTTAGTCCGAGCCGCATTTGGGGAAGATCGGCTCACTCAATCTGCAGGCTAATGCTTTGAGCCGCCAGATGGTTTCCAACTCAATACGTGCCACGAGAGGTGCATATTGGCTCATTCGAGCCGTATTCTCATGCCCCTACTCGCAAAAGAGTTTTCGCTCATTTGATTCATATATGGTAGTCGTCAACTCGTTTGAGTCATTTTTTGTTTTGCCAAGTCATTGGTGAAACTCTAGCTAATTTTGAGTTGTGTAGTGCAGTTCGGCTTAATTCAAGCCATGCAACAGTATTTGGTTCAATCCGAGCCATTTCTTGATCCTTCGAGTCGACGGACAAGACCCCAACTTAATCTGAGTTGTGCGGTGAGGTTTGGCTGAATCCGAGTCATTTATTAATCCTCTGAGTCAATGGGCGAGACCCCATGTAACGCCCCAACCTGGGTCTGCTAGGGAGCAGTACGTCTCTCTTCCTCCACCTAGACTAGACAATAAGGGGCGGGCCTTATCGAACTAATGATTGACCCCACAGACCAACACGTATCCTTTTCAGTACGTGTGTTTTGTCCTCACTCATACACTTTCTAAGAAAACTTTTCAGAAGGTCACTCATCCCAAGATTACTCCAAGCCAAACATACTTAACCGTGGAGTTTGTAAAACCTTAGAGGACACTCCAAGTAAACTTGGGCAGCATGAATGAGAGTATTTCTAAGCCCATAAATACATGGTTTATAAAAATCAAACTTACCAAGAATTGAATAATCTCTCAAAGCTCTCTTGCTATTGCTTTGTGCTCTGAATTGCTGCAAATTAGCTGAGTGATTTCTGAGTTTATCACAACTTCTCTGAGGCAAACAAACCGTGTTCTTGATTCTATTCAAGAGAAGGAAACCGGTGATAAATTTCTAAGAGCTTCTACTTCATTCTTTTGATATTTTAGAATTGAAGTATATTAGTTTTCAATTGTACTAATTAGCTTTATCTGAGAGCACTCTTTGTACACATCTATTTGTTGTATCTCTTGTAGATTGTGACGAGTCCAAAGTATTTGGATCGTTGAACCAAGCGAGGGGATATCGCTTGGAGAGGTGACAACTTTAGCTTATTGAAGGAGTGTTAAGCGTAGGGCATCACTTGTAACGGTGTTGTTCCGCCCGGAAAGGAACTGATTTAGTGGAATCCTTTGGTGGTTTGCCAAAGGCGAGGACGTAGGCTGGGGATAAGCCGAACCTCGTAAAAATCGTGGTGTCACTCTCTTTTCTTACTCTCTTTAATTTTCAGCAAACATATAAATTGCGTGGATGTTTTAATTTTCATAATCATATAAACTACAAAAGTTTGGAAATTAAATAAACTGAAGTTTAATTTGTTTTTTGGCTTGCGGAAATCGAAAGGGAATACGTTGGTTGATCAATAAATTTACGAAAACCATAAGGGAGTACATTGATTGGTCAACACCCCAAAATCTATTAACTGAAAGTTTATTTGAAATATGAATTTTGGAAAGAGTATGGATGTTATATTGATTATTATATTAAGAAAGCGTATACACTCACTAGAGGGATTGAATCAAAATTCATATATACACAAGGTTGCATACAACCAAGCTGAGAATTGCCAAAAGAATTGCCTAGCATATCTTGATTATTGAGTGGTTGTTTGATTGGTTACGTATTTTGTGGTTGATTGATTTGATTGGTTGATTAAGTTCTGTGGTTGTGGATTGAATTCATTAAGCATTTGTTGTGTGATTGCTAAATCAACAAAAAGTTAAAGAATCTATAAAAAGAATTTAAAAGAAATTTTAATAACCCAATTCACCCTCCTCTTAGGACTACATCTTTGTTTTCAGAGTTCTTATGAGAAGACTCTCGAAAATAAAGGTACACCTTATTGATATGGATAGTAATATATAATCCTTTTAAGCCTTTCTTCCACGGGGTATCACATTTTCCCCCACTTATAGAATGCAATGTCCTTGTTATGAACCCACATTTCCAAACCCAGGCGATGTGAATCTCATCACACTTCCGACTAGATAATGGCTACGATTTTGTAATGTAACGACCCGAATTTAAAAATAAAATTTAAAAAATAAGGAAAGGGAAACGGAAACCGGAAACAGAAGGAAGTCGTAGACTTCGTTGACGAATGCTCCGCGTTCGTCAATGACATTGCATTTCGAAAGAGAAAAACAAAAATGGGGAGTTTCAAGGCTTCGTCGACAAATCCCCTGTATTCGTCGACGAAGGCTTAAGAGAATTCATCGATAAACACAAGACTTCATCGATGAGAAAATACCGAGAGAGGTTCTGAGGCAGCTTGAATTTTGTCGACAAACACAGGGTTTCGTCGATGAAATTTGTGAAGGATTCATCGACGAAGGTTGGGCTCGTTGACGAAACCCTGTTTTATAAGAATGAAAAATCCGGGAGAAATATCATTTTTTTTACAAAACCTCTCTCTCTCCTCTCTCTCTCTCTACGGTTCTCTCTGTCACAACCCGCTCATTTTTCACATATATATATATATATATATTTTTTATAATATCAATATCAAACATCACAACTCAGCAGGTCACCATCAACCTGGACCCGTGGGTAGCAGGGATATAACAAAACATACAACAGAAGCCTACGCAGCAGAAAGTATAAAATCATATACATCTCAGCATAATATGCATAATACATACCAGAGTACTACAAACACTATCTCTCAGTATATACATCCCAAAAATAAGTCTAGGGACAATTCCCACAAAAATCCTATCCCTACCAAAAGCTTACCATTCAAAAAGGGCAGATAATCCACACTATGTCAGCGAGGCTTTTCCCGCTCTCCTATCTGGGGCTCCTGAAAAGTTAATGAAGTTTAGGGGTGAGACACCTCTCAGTAAGGGAAATAAACTAATACTAGTGTGTGGCAACATGAGTAATTTGTGTTCAACATATATCATATATAACACATTTAGTACTGTTTCATCAAATCTGGAAAAACATATATAAATATATATATATATATATATATATATATATATATATATCAACATGGCAGAACATACTGCATTTTCATAACATATCTCAACTCATGTCATAATAATAATAACATAAAAATCATCCTAGTGGGTTAGCTGGCCGTTGTCATGTATTACCCCTACATAACTGGGTTGTGTGGCTCGAAAGCGGGACCTGACAATGGTTGGCCAACCACTGCCAAATCAATAGTCTAGTCTGTAGGTCTGATGGGTTTACCCAGACTGGTCCGTACACCAGGGGCGATAACAACACACTCCTCGAACATAACCCATCGACCATCTAATCTCACACCACTCCGTACAACGGCGTTAACACAGATATCACGATCACGAGGACCATGGACACATAGCAACGGTACCGTTCAAGTGCTAGCCTAAACCAAGCCAACCAAGTTTTGATATCATATACATATACTGAAACAGTGATACATAAATATTTCATATCATTTATTTTCACATCAATCATATCATCTCACATATATATGTGTGTCATGAAAATCATCGGCCCGTACGCCGATATTACACATTTTAACATAGCTCGGCCCGTACGCCAGCTACACATAGCACAGCCTGTACGCCAGCTGCATATAGCACAGCCCGTACGCTGGCAAACAGTAATCACATAGCACGGCTCGTACGCCGACAAATCACATCTCCTAGCACGGCCCATACGCCGGCAAATCACATAGCACGGCCCATACCCCGACAAATCACATCCATATATATATATCTAAAAATATCTCGGCCCGTACATTGGTTTTCCATCATAAAAAAAACCCATCTCATCCACGTTCCCAGAAAACAGCATTTCACAACATTTTTACTCATGCCACACAATAGATTTTCCACATATTCAACATACGATCATTTTCACAATATTTTGCAAATATAAAACATATGTATATATAAACATATACATTTTCCATAAATCAAATGATAACTATATATATTTATAAGCATTTTCCAAAACCGTACTAGCTTAGTTTATTCCCTTACCTGATTCTTGAAAAACCCCTAATAAAATTGCCTTGCACCCACAGGGTTCCTAACTCAACACCTTGAAAATGAAAAATCTCAGAATTAAAGTTCAGTATTTTTAAGCATACAATATTTTCCTCAACTGTCAAAAACCCGCATATTGAGTAAAAAGTTTTCACCCAAAAGCATTCAAGTTTAACACCTGAGGGGTTCCCTGACCAACACTCTGAAACTGAAAACCCCCAGTATTAAACTTCAGTATTTTCATGCACACAACATTTCTTCTAACTAGCGCAAGACTAAATATGGCTTAAAAAGCCTTACCTCAACTTTGGGGTGATTTCCAACTAGCTTTCTCCCACGATCCGCTCCTACAGATTTGGAGAGAACTCCGCCAGGAGCGTTGTGGTGACTTCGGATTATCGGTCTGATGACTAGTGGGACCGAAAACGTAGAGAGAAGGGAGAGAGAACCGTAGAGAGAGAGAGAGAGAGGAGAGAGAGAGAGCTTGGAGGTAAATGATAAAAAATCCCAGATTTCAACTATTTATAGAATAGGGGATTTCGTCGACGAGACCCTGTATTCATCGACGAGTCCTTCACAAATTTCGTCGATGAGGCCCTGTATTCGTCAACGAAATTCAGGTTGCCTCAAAACCCCTCTCGGTATTTTTTCATCGACGAAGCCTTGTGTTCGTCGACGAATTTTCTTAAGCCTTCGTCGACGAATACAGGGGATTCGTCGACGAAGCCCTGAAACTCGCCCTTTTTGTTTTTCTCTTCCGAAATGCAATGTTGTCGACGAACGCGGAGCGTTCGACAACGAAGTCTACGACTTCCTTCTGTTTTCGGTTTCCATTTCCCTTTCCTTATTATTTAAATTTTATTTTTAAATTCGGGTCGTTACACTCTCTCCCTTCTCTCTACATTTTTGGCCCCACCAGTCGTCAAATCGACGATCCGAGGTCACCACGACCCTCCTGGCAGAGTTCTCTCCAAATCTGCTGAAGCAGATCGTGGGAGAAAGCTAGTTGGAAATCATCCCAAAGTTGAGGTAAGGCTTTTTAAGCCATATTTGGTCTTGCGCTAGTTAGAAGAAGTGTCATACGCATGAAAATACTGAAGTTTAATACTGGGGGTTTTCAGTTTCGGAGTGTTGGTTAGGAAACCCCTCAGGTGTTAAACTTGAATGCTTTTGGGTGAAAACTTTCTACCCAATATTTGAGTTTTTAACAGTTGAGAAAAATATTGTATGCTTCGAAATACTAAACTTTAATTCTGGAATTTTCATTTTCAGGGTGTTGAGTTAGGAACCCTGCGGGTGCGGGGCAATTTTATTAGGGGCTTTTCAGGAATCAGGTAAGGGGATAAACTAAGCTAGTACTGTTTTGAAAAATGCTTATAAATATATATAGTTATCATTTGATTTATGGAAAATGTATATGTTTATATATACGTTTGTTTTATATTTGCAAAATACTGTGAAAATGATCGTATGTTGAGTATGTGGAAAATCTACCGTGTGGCATGAGTAAAAATATTGTGTAATGCTGTTTTTTGGGAATGTGGATGATGTGGATTTTTATGAGGGAAAACCGGCGTACGGGCCGAGATGTTTTTCTACATATATATATATATATATATATATATGTGTGTGTGGATATGTTTGCCAGCGTACGGGCCATGCTATGTGATTTGCCAGCGTACGGGCCGTGCTATGTGGTTTGCTGGCGTACGGGCCGTGCTATGTGGTTTGCCAGCGTACGGGCTGTGCTATGTGATTTGCCGGCGTACGGGCCATGCTATGTTAAAATGAGAAATACCAGTGTACGGGCTGATGATTTTTATGATACATGTCTATATGTGAAATGATACGATTGATGTGAAAATAAATGAAATGAGATATTTATGTATCACGGTTTCAGTATATGTATATGATATCAGAACCTGGTTGGCTTGATTTAGGCTAACACTTGCACGGTACCATTGCTATGTGTCCATGATCTCCGTGATCATGATATCTGTGTTAACACCGCTGTACGGAGTGGTGTGAGATTGGATGGTCGATGTGGTTATTTTCGAGAAGTGTGCTGTTATTGCCCCTGGTGTACGGACTAGTCTAGGTAGACCCATCGGACCTACAGACTAGACTATCGACTTGGCAGTGGTCGGCCAACCATTGTCAGGTCCCGCCTTTAGGCCGCACAACCCAGTCATGTGGGGGTAATACATGACAACAGCCAGCTAACCCACCAGGATGATTTTTATGTTATTATTATTATGACATGAGTTGAGATATGTTATGAAAATGCAATATATTCTACTTTGTTGAGATATATATATATTCCCAGATTTGATGAAACAGTATTAAATGTGTTATATATGATATATGTTGAACACGAATTACTCATGTTGCCACACACTAGTATTAGTTTATTTCCCTTATTGAGATGTGTCTCACCCCTAAATTTTATTAACTTTTCAGGAGCCCTAGATAGGAAAGCAGGAAAAGCCCCGCAGAAGTAGTGTTGTTTATTTGCCATCTGCGAAGGGTAAGTTTTTGGTAGGGATAGTTAGGTTTTGTGGGAATTGTCCCTAGATTCCATTTTTGAGATGTATATACTGTGAGATAGTGATAGTAGTAACTCTGGTATGTGTTATGCACATTATGATGAGACGTATATGATTTTATATTTTCTACTGTGTAGGCTTCTGCTGTATGTTCTGTTATTTCCCTTGTACCCATGGGTCCAGGTGGATTGTGACCTACTGAGTTGGTATGTGTGATGTGTGGATTTGGTTTGATGTTGATTGATAAAAAAAAAAAAAAATGTGAAAAATGAGCAGGTCGTGACATGTAATGCCCTAACCTGGGCCTACCAGGGAGCACTACATCTCTCTTCCTCCACTTGGACTAGACAGTAGAGGGGTGGGCTTTATCGGATTAATAACTGGCCCTACAGACCAACACGTTTCATTTTCAGTGTTTTTTGTCCTCACTCACACACTTCCTGAGAAAACTTCCCAGAAGGTCACCCATTCCAAGATTACTCCAAGCCAAGCACGCTTAACCGTGGAGTTCTTATAGGAATTTTCCTAAAAAGAAAGGTGCACCTTGTTGATATAGGTAGTAATATCTAATCCTTTTAAGCCTTTCTTCCACAGAGTATCACACTCCGACTCAATTTGAACCGTGTGGTGATCCTCCAAGCCTCCAATAGATTTTTGGCTCAATTTGAGCCACATGTGGGAGTTTTCGGCTCAATTCGATTCGTGTGCAGAGTTGGCTCAATCCAAGTCATCTGTATTCTTTTCAAGCCATTTTTGTTCTTTTACAGCTCCTATAGAGTTGCTTCAAGCCCCCTCCGCCCCAACCTTTTTCACCACTTAACAATTTTTGTATTGTGTGGAAGTAGCTTTCTATCGAGCAGGTATTCATATATTTATGTTTTTTTTTTAATATTACTTACTAGATTAAGAATTATCGGTAAGGTATGCTCCTTCCCAGATTGCATCCTAAGTTGTGTTCATCAAGTGGACATGTTTTCTGACCTTATGAGCGGTGCTCATAGCTGAGTCATTCCTGGTGAGCTGTGCTCACTCTTGGGTTGCCTCGTGAGTTATGCTAATGTTAGGCATGTCTTTGGGCCTCATTAGCGGTGCTCATCAAATGGGCTATTCCTAGTGAGTCGTGCTCACTCTAAGGTTGCCTAATGAGTTGTGCCCATCAAGTAGACATGTCTCTGGGCTTCATGAGCGGTACTCATTAGATAGGTCATTCCTAGTGAGCCGTGTTCACTTCTTGGGTTGCCTCATGAGTAGTGTTCATCAAGTGGGTATGTCTCTGGGTCTCATAAGCGGTGCTCATCAGACATGTCATTCCTAGTGAATTGTGCTCACTTCTTGGGTCGCCTCATAAGAAGTGCTCATCAAATGGGCATGTTTTCCAACCTCAATAGTGGTGCTCATCAAATGGGTCATTCTTGGTGATTCGTGCTCACTTTTGGGTTGCCTCATAAGCAGTGCTCATTAAGTGGGCAAGTATTCACAAAAACTTTGTGACTTGTGCAATCATTTCTCCATAAATAGCCTTCTTCTCCTTATCACTCCTCTCTTTCGAAAGGAAGTAGCTTTACTGAAGGTATACTCTTTTTCATTCTCTCTTTTGTTTTCGTTATTCCTTGCACCGGCTATCAATCATGATCTTGCGCCGAAAATCTCATACATATCATTCTGAGTAAATAAGTCATTTATCATGTATTTCAAAATCATCATATACTGCATTATTTCATAATTCCTAAAAACATGTTTATTTGCAAAATTGCCATAATATAATACATATCATGTAAAAATAATATTCATACCACACAATGCTAAATAAAATCATACTTTCATTCTAAAATCATAATTCATGTATAACAACAGTATTTTCCCAAATATGCATTTTACTTAATAATATTTAGATATAATACATGTTTTTCTGAAAATTAATTTGCTAATAAATAATAGTAATTTGCGTGGAAAATAATTGCTTTAGTTTATTCTCTTACCTGATACTAAAAAGAAACCCCCCTAAAGTCCACTCGTCCTACACCCACAGGGCTCCCCGTTCAACACCTTGAATCCAACAATTCCCAAAACTAAACTTCAGTATTTCCCTGTGAATAAAATTTCCCATGACTACAGGAATAACAAATTCTGAATATTTAGCCTCACCTTGAATTAGGGATGAATTTTGAACTAGCCCCACCGACGATCCACTCTGGCAAATATGCAGAGAACTTCCCGAAGAATGTCATGATAGCTTTTGATCGTCGAACCGGTGTAAATCCGGACAAAAAACTTAGAGAGAAGGAGGAGAAACCGAATGGAGGAGAGAGAGAGAGAGAGATAGGCTTGATGCGTCGTTTTCCAGCCCAAAAATGAAGTTTAACCTATTTATACACTGACTTTCGTCGACGAGTCACGTCACCTCGTCGACGAGGTCAAGAGGCAATTCATAGACGAACTCTCCCTTCATCGACAAAATTCAGAGATGGGTAAATAGTCTCTTGGTATTTTCTTGTCGATGAGACCAATATACAACGTCGTCGACGAACGCCGCCTCTTTTACTTTTCCATTTTCTGTCTCTCTTAATTAATTATTTAAATACCATTATACTTCAGGTCATTACATGATCTGTGTTGTTTGCTAACCTTATATTTTATTCTGAGCACTATTGTAAGAACCTGAACCGTGATATATGGAATAAATAAATGAGAGAAGGGTAGAACAGAAAATTGAGCAGGCTTCATTGATGAAGCCAGAATTCGTCTACGAGGGCCCTTCTGCTATTCGGCAATGAAATACAGCTGCTCGTCAACGAGGAGAAGCCGAGAGGTTTTGGGAAACTGGAAATCTCAAGCTCATCGATGAGGCCACTGCTTCGTTGATGAACTCCCTTCGTTAACTCATCGACAAAGACGTCGCCTCGTCGACGAGTTTGGCCGAGTCAAAGGGCTATAAATATCATTTCCATTACTTTTCCGCTAAGAAATCAAAATATCCTCTCTCTCTCTCTCTCTAAGAACTCAAATATCACACACTCTCTCTAAATTTCTTCTTCGTACGCTGTTAGAATCGACAATCCGACGTTACTACGAGGATTAGAGAAGGGTTTTCTTTGAGATTTGTGGAACGGATCTTCATTTCGAGCATTTTCAAAATTTGACTAAAAATCGAGGTAAGACTTGATTTTCATTTTTGTTCCGGTAGTTTTGTAGGGAGTGGAATTGTGAGTATGTTTAGTATTGTGATTTGTAGGTTTTGGGAACTCGATTTGCTGTTTAGGAGTCATAGTGTAACGTCCTGCTTATCTTAACATATAATAAAACATAATAAATAAAATAGTCAACCCGAACCTATAGGTAGCGAGGACACCTGTTATACACAGTGGAACCTAGGCAGCAGTAAATGTAAATCACATTTATCAACCAATAATTACATAATACCAGAGTCTACTATATTTCCAAAGATACTGTATTTATATATACAATCTCCAAAATATCAAAATAAACCTAAGATCTTATAACAAAATCTCCTGATCCTAGATCGGAACTTACCCTTCTAGTAGGAAAGCTCAACTCACTCGGAGAGAACTATGGTTCACGGTCCTATGTGTGTTTTGACTACTCATTGGAGGGATCTAACGGGGGAAAATTATGGTTTTTTCATGATTACAGTTTTTGAAAAATGGGGGCGATGGGCTATATCCCTAGTTTTATTGAAAACCAAATGTATATGTTGATTTATACTGTGTTATAGGGATAGTCGTGCCTTGACTTGTTTTAAACTGTATGTGTTTGGAAAACCATGAATTTAAATTACCAAATGGGTGTGGTTTGTTTGGTTATATAAGCATGCATGTGTGTGTGTGATTGGTTTAAATTCTAGTAGGAACGCGGTTTCGAAATTGTTCCAGGTACTGAGAGTGTCCAACTCTATATCCAAGGGCGTATGAAATCGCTGGCCATAGGTTGGTAGAGGTTTGACTCTATATCTGAGGGTGTGAGCCTATTCCGGCAGATCAGGTCGAAGGGTGTGGATCCACGAGTTTAGCGCCGGTACGATACCATGGGAGTCGGGGATTAGCCATGTGCTGGTGGCGCCATGTTCGCAAGTTGGCTACGTGCCAACACCATATGTCGCGAGCCGACTTCGGACCGAAGGGTGTGATGACACTGGGATTGCTGATCATGTGTGTGTGTGCGTGTATGCACTGTTGTGAAATTAGTACTAGAACTGCATTTAACTGCGTGTATATTGTATCATGATAACACTCAAATGTCACACATTGATATAACATGTGTTCTTCCTTACTGAGAGGTGTCTCACCCCTACTGTACATACATTTTTGCGGGTCTTTCAAGTAATCGGAACTAGCGTCCTGGTATAGGGAGCGTAGTGACCAGTGTACTACGGGTAGGGCTTGGGTAAGTGCTAGGACTTGTATTTTGTGGGTCGTCATTTTGAGATGTTTTGGGCACCCAGTTGTACGTTATTTGATGGAACCTTGATTCTGTCCTTGTGTAGACTCTGGTATAGTACTATATGTATATAATAAGACCTTATTCCGCTACGTATGGTCTGTTATGTTGGATGTGTATAGGGTACCTGGGAACCCCACGAGGTCGGACCCTCATTTTGTTCTGTATCTTGGATGTTTTATGTGATACAGGCACTGGTTGGTTTACATTTTCACCCCTGGGTCCCGTTTCTGAGTTCAGGGCATGACATACTATCCATCTCCCACCCCCTCATGGGGTGGTTAGCACCAATCTGATCATAGATATTTAATCTATAAGCTACGGTACCGTGCTCCTGAAACAGTACTAAACTAACATCTGGGTTATGATAATATATACTACATAATCATATACTGTTTATCGTAAATCAAATAATAGTATTTTCTGAATCTTACTTTAACATAATAATTACAGCATCACGCCGAAAATATAAATAAATGCGACCTTGCGCCGAATAACATGAGTAATTGCGGCTTTGCCCCGAACATCAATTACAGCCTTACGCCGAACATATCATATATTCTAAAATTATAATTTACTGTGTTTATCATGTTATTCCTGAAAATATTTGTCAACATGCTTATTTTGTAAATTTAACTTAACATGGTATAATATATATATAAAATAATAGTCATGCCACACGAATTGAATGAAACTATATATTCCATTCTGAAACCACATTTCCTGTACAATTGCAGTATTTTCCCAAACTTACATTTTCTCAATTATACTCATATATAATCACATGCTTTTTGAAAATTATTCTACTATTAAATAATAGTAATTTCAGTAGAAAATAACTGTTTTAATTTATCCCCTTACCTGACAACTAAAAAGCCCCTCTATAATACTGGTCTTACACCCGTAGGAAACCCTAAGTAGTACCCTGAAAATGATAATTTTCAGAACTAAACTTCAATATTTATTCGAGTACATCATTTCTTTCAACAGTGGAAATACCAAATTTCGAATAAAAAATCTTACCTCAACTCAGGGATGAATTTCAACTAGCTTCCACCAACGATCTGCTCCGGCAGATTTGGAGAGAACTTCCCCAGGGGCATCGTGGTGGCCTCAAATCGTCAATCTGGTGACTAACGGGGCCAAAATTGAAGAGAGAGGAGGGGGAGACTGTAGAGAGAGGAGAGAGAGAGAGAGAGAGAGAGAGAGAGTTTTTGTGAATTTTCTACATAAAAATCCGAGTTTCAGCTATTTATAGAGCCGGCTTCATCGACGAGATACGTCACCTCGTTGATGAGTCCTGTAGAAAGTTTGTCGACGAACCTGCACCCTCGTCAACGAATTTCAAACTTCCAAAAATCCTTTCTCGGTATCTTCTCGTCGACAAAACTTGTCTTCGAAGTTTCGTCGACGAGGTTCTCTTGTACCCTCGTCGACAAATCGTCCACAAATCCATTGTGTTTGTTGATGAGGACTTGATAAATTTTTCCTGGTCATTGCATCCCAAAGTGCAATGTCATCAACGAGTGCTCGGCTACCTCCTTCTGTTGTAGTTTCCATTTCTCTCCCTCTTTATTATTTAAATATCATTATTCTTCGGGTCATTACACGTAGAGTTCGAGTTTGGCTATTTGGGGAAAGGTAAGGAGATTCTGTTTATGTTGGTTATTTTTTAAATCGGACTCGGTAGAACTTTGGTTCACGGTCCTGTGTGTGTTTTGGTTACTCATTTGGGGAAATCTAACGGGTAAAATTATGAGTTTTCCATGTTATAGTTTATGGAAAAAAGGGCATTGGGTTGCATCTCTGGTTTTGTTGGAAACCATGAATATATTGTGATATATATTATGTTATGGGGATGGTTGTGCCTTGACTTGTTTAAACTATATATTTTTGGAAAATCATGATTTTAGATTACCAAATGGGTGTAGCGTCCCTCAATAAAATATAACATAATAAATAAAATGGTCAATCCATGCCCGTAGGTAACGGGGACACCTGTCATTCACAGTGGAAACCTAAGCAGCAGTAAAATAAAATCACAATCATCCAACCATGAAAACATAATACTAGAGTTTTTTACAACATTATAAAACTGTACTTCTATACATTATCATATACATCAAAATATCTCTAGGGTCAAACAAAAAATAATTATGACCCTATTACAAAATCTTACCCTCCTCACAGGGTAATCTCACTAGTTCAATGGCGGCCTTGACCCGCCGGTCTCTTAGGGGCTCCTGAAAAATTAATTAAGTTTGGGGGTGGGACACTTCTCAGTAAGGGAAAATAAACTAAATACAGCTGTGTGGCAACATGAACATTTAATGCAATTATACGTATACAATACAATTCATATTTCTGTAAACATTCATCGTCTTATAATAAATCATCATATACTTTCATATTTACCAGTAAATCTTATCATAAGTGATGCATCTGTTATACTGATAATACTGAAAACATACCCAGGATGAATAGCTAGCTGGTGTCATGTATTACCCCTATGACGGGTTGTGCAGCCCGAAGGTGGTACCCGACAATGGCTGGTTGACCACTACCGAATCAAAAATGTCTGTAAGTACGATGGGCCCGCCGCACCCTGGTCTGGACTTCCAGGTGGACGTTCACACTCTACTGAAAGTCACATCGACTATCCATCTCCCATCCCCTCGTGGGATGGTTAGCACTAATCTGAACGTAGATATCTGATCTACATATAGCTACGGTACTGAGCTCCTAAACTGAACTAAACTAACATCTGAGTTCTGATAACATATAGTACATAATTTCGTAAATACGGCCTCGTGCTCAACATTTATAAATACGGTCTCGCTCCAAAATCATACATACGGCCTTGTGCCAAAATCATAGTAAATACGGCCTCGTGCCGAAATTGTTTAAGGTATATACATTCTAAAAATAACTCATTTATCATATATTCATCAAACTCAATATAGCATAACTCATCTTTTCAAAATACTTGAAAATATGCTTTACTCATAAAATCATTCATATCATGATTCACTTCACATAAAATAATGTTCATGCCACACATGTGCCGTTTAAAGTCATACCTCATATTCTAAAATCATCATTTCTAGTATCTTATACATATATATACATTTTAATCATAATAGCAGTATTTTCCAAACATACATTTCATATGTGATAAACAAATATAGCATATGCTTTTCTGAAAATAAATGTGTTCATAATTAATAATAACTTGCATGGAAAAATAACTGCTTTAGTTTATTCCCTTGACTACTGAGAAAGCCCCTAAAATTTCCTAGCCTGACCCCCGTAGGATTTCCTAGTCAATATCCTGAAACTGAAAATTCCCAGTATTAAACATCAGTATTTTCATGCATACATCAATTCCTATAACTATCACAAAGTCTAATTTGGCTTAAAAAGCCTTACCTCAACTTAGGGATGATTTCCAACTTCGTTTTCCCAACGATCCGCTCCGGCAAACTCGGAGAGAACTTCGCTAGGAGCGTCGTGGTGACTTCGGATTATCGATCCGGCGTAAATCCAGCCCAAAAATGATGAGAGAGAGAGAGAGAGAGAGTGGAGTGTTAAAAGTGAATAAAAATCAGGTTTTTACATATGTATATAGTCAGGGGATTTCGTCGACGAGTTGCATCCTTTGTCGGCGAATTCTCACTAATTTCATCGATGAAATTCAATCTTCGTCAACGAATTTCAGTCGGCATCATAACCCCTCTCGGTATTTCTTTGTCGACGAAGCCCTGTGTTCGTCAACAAAATTCTTAAAGCCTTCGTCAACGAAACCCTGTGTTCGTCGACGAATTCAGGCAATCTTTTAAAATTATTTTTATCCCCCAAATGCAATGTCATCGACGAACGCTTACGACCTCCTTTTGTTTCTGTTTCTATTTCCCTCTCTCTTTATTATTTAAATTCCACTATTATTCAGGTTGTCACAATGGGTGTGGATTGTTAGGTTATATGAACATGCATGAGTTGTGTTTTGTTGAAATAAAATAGGAATGAGATTTCAAATTGTTCCAGATTTGAAATCCGATTTTTGTCGAAGAGTGCACAATACCACTAGATCAGTCGGCTTATACCGAAGGATGTGAAAACACCAGATCTGCACCGGTTCAACACTGTGGGCTAATGCTATGCCAGGTTACTAGGGGCATTGGCGTTTGCCGAAGGATGTAAAATATCACCAACTTGCCGATTTTTGCCAAAGGGTGTGAAATATCACCAGATTGCCAATTTTTACCGAATAGTGTGAAATATCACTAGACAATCCGGCTTCGACCGAAGGGTGTGAAGACACCAGATTGTATTGCTTGTTTTGTGAAAATACTGGAACTGTTTTAAACTGTGTATGTTTTATGTCATGATACCACTCATATGCCACGCACTGATATAACCTGATTCTTCTTTACGGAGAGGTGTCTCACCCCTATCGTACGTACATGTTTTTCAGGTCCTTTGAGTAATCGGAACTAGTATCCTTGTGTTGGGAGCGTAGTGGTCGGTGTACTGTGGGAAGTACCTGGGTAAGTACTAGGACTTTATCGAGATGTCATTTTGGGATATTTGGCTGACACCTAGGTTTATGTTTTGTACTATGGAGCCTGGACTCCTTTTGTATAGACTCTGGTATGGTACAAAGTATGTATAGAGAAAACATTTTTCGCTGAATATGTGTCTTGTATGTGAATGTGTATAGGATGCTTGTGAACCCCATGGGGTCGGACCCTCATTCATTGTGATGTATCATTAGTATTTTGTATGATACAAGGACATGTTAGATTACTAATTCACCCCTGGGTCCCATTATCGGGTTTGGGGCATAACAACTATTCACCTCCTAGTGTCCTCTAGCTCTGAATCGGCCTTTCAACCAAGTTTAGATAAGGTCTACTTGTATGTTGATTACTTTGAGATTGCACTTAGACTGCCCTTTAACCCTTTTATCTTTGATACTCTATGATTTTACAATATATCATCTAACTAGCTGGCTCCCAACTCCTACCTTACCCTAGCATTCTTTGCTGCTCTACTCATCTGAAAGGGTTAGCAACCCACAGTCAGGTTGTTTCAATCGTATTATCAGATGAGAAAGCATTCTTTTGAGAAGGAGATTTTTATATTTCAATTTCCTTCTAGAGTACAAACTCTTCACCCCTGACGCTTGTTTCATTCATCAGTAGAAGTCTAAGTTCTTCTTTACTTCTGGGGGAGTTGAATTTTCATGGGCCTCGGACATGGTCAACACCTCTTGATGGTAATATCCTCTTTCCTCCTTTCTTGTATTTCACCTTCCTTATATTTTGCTACTCTATTTAACGTTTCATCCTCCAACTTGCACAGCTCGCCAATGTCACCTGCTACCCAATTTATCACTAATTTGTCCAAGCACACAGCAATATTGGCTCAGACAAACTAACCACACAACAACTTCGGCTCAGCAAATCGAAAAAAATAAAAATAAAGAGAAGGCAACTTTTAAACTTTTGAAGCAAGCTTCAAAAATTTGAAACTGAAGGGGGGGGGGGGGCAACTGATATACTCCAAAAATATCAACCACCAAAAGTCAGAGGGAAATTAAAGCTCAGCACTGATAAGAACAGTTACCACCCAAGTCAATTGTTCGGAACAGAGCAATTGGCGCCAATCCAATAATAACCAGAGTGATCCACGTCAGCACTGTAATAACTAAAGTGATCCACACTGGGCATCATAATGGCAAATCTCCTAAGGGTCAAACCTCGCCAATATAAAAGGGGGTATTACGAAGAGGCAAAGATATCTAATTCTAATCCATTCTCACCGTTGCTTACAACCTCTCTAACAAATCATTTACTTAGGCATCAGAGTGATCCCCTGGAGCATACCCTGGGTTCTCCACGCCGTCCTTATTTCCTTTTTTTTTTTCAGGCGATCGAGATCGGAAGGTTGCTCGAAGGTCACTTGACATTTCCATTCAGCAACAATATTCATAGATTAGATAGACATAATAGCAACACTATATTAATAGAGGCTAATTATAAATATAACTTAGAAATAAATGGAATCCAATGATGAGAAGAAGGGCACTTGTTGTGAATTAGTTAATTATAATATGTTAAAATAACCATTTATTTATATTTATCTACAAACTTTGTATAAAAAACTTCCTATAAAATTGGAGGGATTTTTCAGAATACACTGAATGAAAAAACCATTTTCTCTCCCCTTGATTAATATTACATAATGCATGCACACATATATAAACATATATGAATTGCAAAAACTAAATATTGAAGATATTGTATTAATAAAAAAAACAAATGCGCAATTTTGAAATTTAATTTGAATTATTTTATGACATTTCTAGATATATATGGTTATCTAAAAAATTGAAAAATCCATATTTTATGATGAACTTAGTCAAATGAAAAAATTGATAAAAGAAATGACAACCACTCAACTCTTTTAGTTAGGTAATTTTCTTAATTAGGGTCAATGAAGTATGGGTCATTGAGTACAATATTGCTTATGACATCTCCCATCAATATGACAACCACTTGTATTATATATATATATATAATTTATAATTTTTATGATATGGTAGTTTTCAGGCATATAATAATCATATCTTATGAAGCATATATATAATATTTAATCCCATGTTTGAAAATATGAAGAGGTCTAATTCCAAATTTAAGGTCCTAACCTTATGTTTAGGAGCTAGATTTAAATATCTATAAATTTAAATAAAATGTAATATAAAATTATATTGAAATTTGTAAGAATTCATACAAAGTCAGATTTGAGACTTGAAAAATTTAAAGTCCATACTCTCAAATACAATGTAATTTTGTATTTTCCGGTCATAAAATTGTGTTTCGGAGTATAAATTACAGGTCTCGAATTTATGCTAGTATAAAATTTATTGAAACTCACATAATTTTGCATTATATTTTTAATCTAAATACGCACAAATTCAAACCCAAGATTCAAAGGCTAACCCCATGTTTGGAAATCTAGTACTGTGAATTCAAATTTATATGAATTTTGACAAAAATAAATACAAAATTATGCTCAATTTTATTCAAACAAATTTACGCCTCCGAAAACAACGTAAGACAAATAGCAAGAGCAACTTGTTTTTCCCTTATAATTATTTGGTATCATTGTTTTAAAGAGTAGTTTGATAAATGGTTCTAGAAAGTTGCTAACAAGGATAATACTCAACCATAAGAAATTGTAAGGCGTGTGGGGTGGTGAGCAATGCATAAGATGCTTAAGGAAAAACCTTAAAAGTCAATTGGAAAAATAGAAACCTTAACTGATATTTTCAGGATTAGATTGAGCTAATGATGACTCTTGGATTTGCATACTAATTCAAAGGAGACAATTGTGGGTGGCAAAGCTGACCTTCATCCTCCCACCCCACTAACCATTTCAAGAAACTTCTAATTTTTTTTCTTTGTCAACCGTTTTTGATGGTAGTTTGTGGCTTAAGCAAGCCATTCCCCAACTAACCCTCATATGGTTAAGGGGCCTTAAAGGTTAAGATATCTTTATTTTTTTTGAATATTTTTTTTTAAAAGGAAAATAATATTAGCAAGGGATGATCTAGCAAGGAAGTTATGTTAGGCAATATAGATTCGACTTTAATTTAATTTGGATGAAATTTGGTATAATTTTATTTTATATTTTATTCAAATTAATTTATCAAAAGGTATATCTGAGGCTAATTGAGTCATTGACTCGTGTGCTTCAAGTTCGATTTTTCACAAATTTAAACATTTCTATGCCCGTAACAAGTGTTGATGGGTTGTATGTTAGCTGAAAATGGTTATCGATTCAATGATACAAGTTAACCCTACTTTTCACGGTAAGAAGGGGTTGAAAAAACACCTGGAGACGATGTTCGAGCACCAAGCGCTACAATGCTGAAGTAACTCGCACCATACTCCAAAAAAGAAAGTTAACCAATTTGCATTCAAACCTTTTTATTTTTCACTTTTTAAAGAAGCATGCAATAAAGAAAAAAATAAATTTATATACATGACACCCATTAGGATCATCAATTTTGTCCGTCCATATATTACATGCCCACATTTAGCTTGGATTAAAAATAAGAGGTAACTCGTCCAACCGGGCCAGTTTAAGTGGTAAGGACAAACTTATGACTTTGAAGACCCCAAGGTCATGGGATTCCCCCTTGAGGCATCAAATCGGTGAACTACTAGGCGTGCGTCAATGGGCGGGCGGCTCTCACCCCTGCGAGTTTGGTGATACACCATAATGTCCAATGTGGCGCGATAGTGACTGGAATCCCCAAGCTATAAAAAAAAAAAAAAAAAAAGGTAATTCATTTTCTATCAAATATTTGTTCTCACACTCTCCAAAGATTTGAGCATAAAAATTCTAACAAAAAATTACAAATTTTACTATTGAGACTTTTCCTAAAGACCCAGAGACAAAATTAATCAAATATTGTCAAACTACCTAGAAATTAAAAACATAAATCATTGCCACAATATATCATTATTACACCATCCAAAAAAATCTTGATGCATGTCAATATTTTGAATGACATGACAATAAACAAGTAAACAAATAATGAAATCTAGAATACGTAAAGACTACAAACACTAATAAGGAAATATGGTGACATTTTTCAATCTCTAATTGTTTATGACTAATAATTCAATTTTATTGTTACTTTTCAAATGACGTAAAAGTTCAAGTAATCAATCTTAACCTTTTTTCTTCTTTGCACACAAAATTTATGCCTCATTTAAAACATTTTATAACTTTACTCCTAACTTCGAGGCAAAAAATCTAGTAAATCAAAAACCAGATCCTATGTTCCCCTCTAACGCGAAGCATAAATAGTGGATGTGGGAAACACGACGGGGAACAAAGGTGGATAGAGAATCTTCAAGTTACAAATTAATCTAACAAACAAGTTCCTTCCTTAGGTAAATCATGTATGATGAATACAAAGTTCTTTAATTTTTCTCCTAAAAAATTACTAGCAAGAGCATTATATACCACATGAATTTCAAATAAAATAAAGAAAGTGAATGTAGTTCCCTATTAACATTTTTCCTCAATATTCTTAAAATTCCTTTAATTTTTTTTAAACAATTATGCCTAAGACCCTTAAATACTTGACTAATCCATCGAAAGAATGAGTCTATCTTTCTACACTTCTCTACTTAAATAACATGGTATTATCTCAAATGCAAAATCGTAACTTTAAATACTCTGATCATTTAACTAGAAGAGTTTTGAGTTCGCCACCTTAGCCACCCTTAGGGGTTTACAATTCCTTCAATTTTATCATTTATTTATAAAGTTTACGAACCATAAATACATAAGCAATTCAATAAAGTAATTCAAATTCTAAAATGTTATAGTGTTTTTTATAATTGTCTCACTATCTCCATTAAAATCCTCATTATTGACACAATTTCTACTCTTCTGGAAAAAAAAAAAAGCCTAGGGAACACGTACAATGCATAATGCATAAGAACAATCATAGATATGTTTTTCAATTCATGATGACTTTGGATTTGTGCAGTGAAGAAAAAAAGAAGAATTAAAGGATAAAATGTTGACCACAACATAACAATTAAGAATGAAGTGTGATGGTTTTGTCTACTACTTGAGTGGGCAAGCTTAAGAATTTTCTAACCCTAATTAGACCAAGGATATGGGGGATAGATCTCTTGTTGGGTATGTGCAATGCACAAATCATGGGCATGGTGCTTTGGGAATAAATAAAATATCTCATATATATATATATATACTCACTTTAATTGGGTCTTGTAACTAAAATGATTTTAATTATTTGCATCCATTAGATACGCGCGAGTAATAATTTTTTAATTTAATTTTTGCATAATAAATTATTTTTTATATTTTTGCATACATTTATAAATCAAATTAATTAATTTTCTATGTCTCAAATATATTATTCATATTCACTATAAGATTATTATAATTTGTTAAACAAAATATGATCAAATAGTAGTAAATTACTGTAATTGAAATTGAGAACTTGTTACATATACATCTATATATCTATATATGTATGTGTATTTGTAGGTATTTTTTTATATGACATTAACTTACTAGTTACTAAGTGATATCTGAAATGTTACCCATCACGGGCTCCTCTGTTTGTAGGTTCTTGTGGTAAAATAAATAAATAATGTAATGTGTACTTAAAAATTAGAGGTGGCAAAATAGGTCAGAAACCGGCGAGTGATTCGCGACCTGCCGATTTAATTTGGATTCGAGTTTAGTTAAAGGTGATCCATTTATAAACAGGTCAACCCGAACCCATTTAACTCATACCCATTTACGATCTGTTTAAACCCAACTCGCTAATCCATTTTGCCACCCCTACAAAAAATTAAAAAGAGAGAGAATAATGGGCTCGGGCCTATTGGATCCTCTCATCATTTTATTTTAACTATGTGGATTCCTGATAATTATCATATGTTTTCAAAGATAACGTGAATTTGTGTGTGCGCGCGCGCATGTAAAAATTAAACAAGAACACATACTCTTTCTTTTATGAATTCAAAGAGGATTTTGTCCCAAAGAATATTGGTATGTGTACAACTTTAGGAAAACTCTCACCAACAACAAACAAAAAAAGGGCTTGGGCCGAGAGAATGGGCTTTTACAAATGGGCCTCAAGAAGCCTAAGAACAGTCCATCATGAGGGTCCTGTCCAACAATTTTGGGCTTCATACGTGGAGGGTTCTTTGTATGGGCCTGATTTGGGCTTTCTCAGCAAATAGGTTGACTGGGTTTAATAAAACCCAAATTCCATCATAAGCATGAATTTACCAACCGTTAACAAAAATAACTTACTTTTTAAATATATATATATATATATATATATATATATAATTAAATAAAAAATTTAAACAATGAGGAACTTCATGATTTTTTTACATATTATATATATATATAATTAAATAAAAAATTTAAACAATGAGGAACTTCATGATTTTTTTACATATAAATAAAAATAAAAATATACTTTTTTTTTTTATTTTCGACATAAAATTTAATTCATAACTATCGATAATTGGATATGACTACTAACATATTCGCACAACTTACATTAGGATACTTGATTAAGTATATGCATATTTATCTTATTCAAAATTAGGGTTACGTCTGGCTTGCAAAATGCATATATTTCGAAATATATTAGTATAAGAAATTATGTTTTTATTATAAAGCAAATAATAATGTGAAAGTGGCCGCACTATAGTGTCCAAAGTGACGCGATGATAGCAGGAGTCCCCGAGTTTTCAAAAATAATATATATATATATATAAAATGTAATTTTGGGGGTAGTGGAGTACGTATTTAATAAAATTATTATTATTATTATTATTGGAGAGCGTCGATCCAATGTGGGGGCAAGAGCACACCAACTACTATGTTTTGGTGCAATTATATATTGCCAACTAGACTGAAAGAGACCCATCATCCTTTCTAATATTAAAATTTTGATGTGAGGAATAAAATAAAAGATAATTTTTTTTTCTCTTTTTTAATCTTTCACTACACTTTTTCTCCTTTTTTAAATATTTCATTACTCTATTTGCATATGAGAAAAGAAACTTTTTATATTGCCCTTCAATATTTTAATTTTGGCATTATCCTTTAACTTGTAACCAAGTTATAGTGACATCCATTCATGTTAAAATTGACTAACATATTTTATTCTATTAATTATTTTGGTTCCTTCGAAGTTCGTTTTGTCTGGACTATATAATAAGAGGCAATACATCTCTCATCTCATATGTTTTTTATTCTATCCAGTGATTCAAACTAGATATCTTAAACACGATAGTGCCAAAACCTAACTATTAATATGCTATTTAGATTCTGTTTGCAACTAAGGAAAATTTTAGGAGAAGGGAAGGAACAATATTAAGGTATTTTCGTTATCAAGAAAATGAAAAATATATCAAATTTATTAACACAATTTGATTTTATACATCAGTAATAATTTTTAGTCATATTAAAATAAACATTTATTTTTAATAATATCTAATAAAAAATGAAAATATAATGGAAAATGAGTTTCTTCTTTCTTTTATTTTTATTTCCTTTCTCCAAGTAAAATTCTTGATCAAAACAGACTCTTAGGCTCCATTTGGAACTGGGAAAAATGTTGAGAAAATGAAAGGAAAATATCAAGAAATCTACATTTTCATGTTTGGTTATCGAAAAAAGTGAGAAAAAAATAAAAAATATATATCAAATCCATAAACAAAATTTCGATTTTATACATCATTAATGTTTAAAATTTTTCTTAATTTTTAATCATATTAAAATAAATTTTTATTTTTAATAATATTTGATAGAGAAGAAAAATATAAGGAAAATGAGTTTTTTTCCTTATTTTTATTTTCTTTCCTTTTTTTAAAGTAAAACCCTTCATCCAAACAGACCATTAAAGAATTCTTAATCCATACTTTTTTAACTCGTGATAACATTTACATTTTTTATCCATCTAAATAGTTAAAGAAAAAAGAAAAAAAAAAGAAAGACAAAACAAAATAGTTGCAATGACCTCCAAATCTAATTACTCTCCCAATGCAATTGTCATCTAAACCTTCACTTAAATCAACAACACATGTCACTATTTTTTTTTATTTTTTATTTTGTAAGTTATTTCTAAATATTTTTTTATTAATAATATTTTAGAGTAAATAAAATACCATAAACATTGAATTATTCACGATCTGAAAGAAACATAAATCTTAATCTAATAAAGAAACACTTTTCAAGACATGACATAAGAGTCAATGAATTAATTCTTTTGCGTAAAAACAACATTAAATATTGTTTTAATATTAACAAAACGAGAAACATCAATATGCCGAAAGCCTATTATTTGTAGCCTTTATAAAAAAAAAAAATATGTGGCAATGATTCATTTGATGTATCTTAAGTAGTCGATTCACATACTAATGCATATAAAATTTATTGCAAAATTAGTAACAAAAGCATAACTAGAACTTACGACATAATGTGTGTATGAGAGAGAGAGAGAGAGAGGGAGAGATTAGTACTTGTAAAAATTTATTATGAAATTTGGGTTTGAAGAAAGATGTTTATTATGAAATTTGTAATAGGTTTGAAGAAAGCTATTTGGTGGATTAGTCGAGTGACTAAAAGGTTTCAGATACTATTGTTTAAAAAAATTAAGAAAAAAATTACATTTGTGTCTGACATACATCATTCCTCATCATTAGATGGGTTCTATTTAACCATCTATGGTTTTGTTTCGGAATTGCTTTATGAGTGTGCCGAGATGTGATGTTTTGTTAATATTATTCATTTGCAGTAAAATGGTTTAGGCGCAATTTACAAAATGAAGAGTAATGATGAATTTAGTAACCTATAGATGGATACATGTATTTTTTATATTTTATATTTTGGTTGATTAGAGACCCACACTTGACCAAAAAACAACCAAACGACATAAGGTAGGCAGTAAAATGTAGTAGATCCTTTTAGTGGTGAAGCCACGACCTGTCCTCGATAGGGGTAATTGTTTGCACGTTCAACTCTTCTTTGTAAAATTAAAATTTTGAAAATGTCCGTGTTGGGAAAGTAACACGACAACTAGAACGACGGATAAATATTTCCCAAAATTAAATTTGTGACGAGCAAAATAACGAACCAACAATAATAATAAATCACACACCACAATAGGAATATTACAATTTTAATGTAGAAAACCCCTCCAATGTGAAGGGTAAAAATCACGGGGCTTATGAGACCTAATAAAATTTTCACTATAATAGAAGCAAAAATCACAACAGTACAAACACAAAAAATGCTCATAAACTTAGAGCAAAAAAAATTCCTAAAAGAATTGTGATAAAATAAGAATGAACGGAGAAAAATCACTCAAACGCAGTTACGGTTAGTATTGCCAAATCGAGTCCTCCAAAGTTCTGAAACAGATTTCCACCGTTCAGATCTGACGAATCCCAAAGGTGCTCTCAAAATTTCAGAAAAATCGGATTACAAAAGATCTTCCTATCGTCCAATTGATAAAAACTGCGCAATACACACTTTTTTACCTCACACACTGCCCCACAAACCTTTTTGACCTCAAAATTTTTCTCTTTTCAGCGGCGCACACACACTGCCGCCTCTTTAATTTGGTTGCTCTAATGGGCTTCAAAAAGCATGGGCCCCCTTTTGTTTTTATTTAACGTGGGCTGGGCCCAACAGTTTGTTGTCACATACTACGATAACTCATATTATTAATTCGATCATTTTCTTAGCATGGTCAATGGGTTAATTTTTTTGAGCTTACTAGGAGACTTCCATTAGTATGTAAAGATGAAGGTGTGTTTGTACTTGAAAAAATTAGAGCATATGGACTGTGAATTTTTGCTTATTAATTAGGGTAGGGAAGTAGGGTTGAGCATTCGGCCAATATGGTTATTTTGGTTAATTAACTAAATTAATCAAAAATATTTGATTAAAAAAACTTATTAATCAAACCAAAACGAAATTCCAAATTAATAGAACTCAAAACTGACTGAATCGGATTTCAGTTAAATCGATTAATAGATTTTAACCGATTTAATATTTTAATATATATAATATAAATAATATATATAATATATATATATATAAATTTAGTACATACAATATATATAAAATATTTTATTTTATTAATTATTAATTTATACTATTCGGTTAATTCGGTTACTCCAATATATTAAACAAAAAAATCGAACAAAAAATAGAAAATTAAAATTTATCAAAAATGAAAATCGAACCCTATCAAATGAATTTTAACTGAACCGAATTGATTGAATTAACTTGATCAATTTGGTTTTAATCAAATTATAGTTCCCGAAACTTTTGAAATCATGTAAAAAGTTATTATCTTTTAACTATATTTTAGAAAAAGATAAATATATTTTGTCCTTTCAATTATGATTCTAATGAACTCCTAAATAAAAAAACTCAAATTTCTAATAAACAGTGTTTACTGTTTACGATAAACAAGGACTGTTTGGATACGAGTGACGACAGGTAACTTTTCTTCCATTATTTTTTAAGTGCAATTTAAATTAAATAATTAAAGGAGGATTCCCGTTCGGGGTGACCTAAGATTCCGGTGGACTTTTCCCTTGGAAAAGAATTCCCGGGGCTTTTGGAATTGGATTCCTCGCCCATGTCCTAGATTCCAGATCCAGTCAATTTATCACCTCGAACCTGACACGTGTCAGTCACTTTGCCCATTGGCCATCAATCCCATGCTGCCTTGCTGCCCTTTTCTTGCAACTTGCCATGCCAAAAATGACTCTATTACCCTTGAGCAATTATTGCATGGTTCATATTTATCATTTCTAAAAATATGTAAAATAGCCTAAACTACATTGAAAATTTATCAAATTATACATTACTTCCTGATTTTTAATTATAATATTTCTAAACTTGTTAATAAAATTACAATTTTGTACCGAGTAGTAACCCAATATATATATATATATATATATAAAATAAAATAAAATTTAATAATAAATAAATAAATATAATAATAAACATTTTGGAGAAGATATTTTTAGATATTTATATATAAATATCTTGGAGAAAATATTTTAATTACTTAAGAGTTAAGTTATGTATTTCTCTCTCTCTCTCTCTCTCTCTCTCTCTCTCACACTTCGATCTTTTGCCGATCGTTGCTAGTTCAATGATCGGAAGTTACCACGACTGTAAGAACCCGGAAAAATAGAAAATGGATTCTTGCAGATTTCGTCGACGAAGGTACTTTTCGTCGACGCAAACTGGGCGGGTCAAAGGGGGTATAAAAGGAAAATTTGGTTTTCTTCTTCATTAAGTTTCCCTACTCTCTCTCTCTAAACTCTCTCTCTCTCTCTCTCTAGATTTCCTAGTCGATCGTTAATAGAATCAGAAATCTGAAGTTACCACAAGGATCGTGGTGGGATTCTCTACAACTTCTGTGGATCGGAATCTCGATTCGAGCGTTTTCGGGTTTCGGGCCAAAATCGAGGTAAGGCTCGGTTTTCATTTCTGATTCGGTATGTGTGTAGTAGTATGAATTATAAGCAAGTTTAGTATTGTGGTTTGTAGATTTCGAAGTCTCCGTTCGTAGTTTTGAGGGCAGTAGAGTTCATGGTTTGGTTTCAGGTTGAGGTAAGGGGATTCTATTTATATCAGTTCACTTTTGAAATCGGGATCAGTAAGCCTGTAGGCTACGATCGTATGTATGTTTTGACTACTTATTTAGGAAAATCTATCAGGTAAAAACACGTGATTTCTGGATTATAGTTTTCGGGAAAATTGGAGATTTCGGGTATCATCTCTTATTTGATTGGAAAACTGTTTATGCTATTTAAACTGTAATATTGAGGTGACCGTAATCCATATTTGCATAAACTGTATACTTGAAATTGTAAACGATATGATTTGCCATAAACCAAATAAGTGTGGTATGTGTGTATGTTTGTACGTTGTTTCAGGTATTTGTGAAAAACAACTATGTGGCGGCTTATTACCGTACGCTGAAATGTATAGGGACGTGAGTTCCAAAGTGATTCCAGGTTTTGTGAAACAGTTAGGGGCGGCTAACTACCGTACGCCGAAACGGCTAGGGGCGGCTAACTACCGTACACCATAACAGTTAGGGGCGGCTAACTACCGTACGCTATAACAGCTAGGGGTGGCTAACTACCGTACGCTGTGCCATGCATCAGCTAACTACCGTAGGCAAGAGTGGCTGGCTCTATATCCGGGGTGCGAAATATCACCAGTATGATTCGATTGGTCACTGAATGTAGCAATGGACCACAATGGGCCTAGGTTGACGCAGCGTTGTTTGCACATGGTAACGTAATCGGGGTTAGACCAGGTGACCTTGTGTAGTTGCATATGTAGCAATGGATTCACTATTGGGCTTGAGTCGGAAACCTTCGTAGTTTAATGTGTTGGAATGTAACCGCTGTGAGACTAGGTGACTTGTGCAGTTGTGAGTAGTGTGACGACACTGACCATATGTATGTATGTATGTATTTGAGTATCGTATGAACTGGAATGGATTTTGTGGAAATACTGGAACTGTATGGAATTGTATGAAACTTCTTTTGAAACTGTACGTATGTGTTTCAAACTGTATCGTATGTATGTGTTATTAAATATGAAAATGACACTGGTATGCCACATGCTGATATAACCTGTTTTCTCCCTTACTGAGAGGTGTCTCAGCCCAAATATATACAAATATTTTTCAAGTCCTTCGGGTAGCCAAAACTAGCATCTTAGCATCCGGAAGCAGGGGGTGTGTTTAGCTACTGTTAGTACCTGATAGGTACGAATTTTGTACCGGGTTGTCCTGATGGATTTTGTAGACACCCGTGATTTGTATAGTATTTGTAGGTATGTTTAACCTTGTATGGTATAGACTCTGGTATGGTACAGTTTGATGTAAAGAAAGACCGTATTCCGCTGCATATATTGATGAGTATGGACATGTTTTGTATGTATGTATATAGGGCATCCGTTACCCCACGGGGTCGGACCCTCTTGTATATGGTATCATGTATGTTTTATATTGATACAGAGACAGGTTAGGTTACTTAATTCACCCCTGGGTCCCATTTCAGGGTTCGGGGCGTGACAACGACAATCAGGGAGTGAATATCTACAAGTCTAATGGAGCGGATTCTCGAACTCAGGAAAAAGTTAGGGTTTAGTTTTCGAGCGTCTTTCGAGCGTCTCAGGTTGTTTTTTGGGAAATAGGTAAGGGGATATAGTTAAGTCAACTTTTTAATGATTTTGAACTATACGAAATGTTTATGGAGTAAGTATATTTATGTTTTCAATTGAGGTTTCAAAAACCGGCCATTCAAAAGGTCATTTTTCAAACCTAAGATATATGGTATCCTACTTTAAGTACAAATGAACAGTGGGAAGGCCGGTTTTATGTTTTAAACCATAAATACTATGTTTTCATGGTTGCCAACGGGTTATATTTAAAGTATAGGAGATTGTGTGACAGGTAAATAGTATGTATGTATTTTGTTATAATTGAAATGATGAATGTTTGTGAAATATTGAACTGTTTGCGAAATATACTGGAACTGCTTGTGAAAATACAAGCTGATGTTTACGGCCGTGAGGGTCAGGTATATGTTTAACGGCTGTGAGTCGGGTATGATATGACGATTGAGGACTGGAAGTTACATGTCAGGTTTTATATGAAATGATTATGAAATATAGTTTTATTACTTAAATTACACGATATGCTTTAGGAACCCTAATGAACCATTATGTCAGAAGTACGGTATTGTTGCTAGGATTTATATATGTGACCATGTGTGCCACACTGTAACGCGAGAGTGGGGTGGTGGTCTATGTCGATTAGCCTTGGTAGAGGGTGTACCATACCTGGAAGGCTGAACTTTCAGGACACGGTAGGGCAATCGGGGCACGCAAGTACGTTGCGGATGCCTGCGTAGTCGGAGCTATGACGCGGATGAATGTTGACTTTGTCTGGGTTGATCACCCCAAACTTAGTCCGGCCTTCGGGCAGCACAATCCTGATCACAGGGGTTTATACATGATATTAGTCTCAGGAGGTGTCTTTTATGCATATTTGTACATTTATGTAAATGGTGATGTTATGAAATGAATGAAGTATTTATGTCAGGAAAATGAAACGAGTATTTCCAACTGTATATGTATGTATGATGTTAAGACATCTATTTTCGGTTATATGAAGAATGAATGTGTTCTCTGTAAGCACTAAAAGCATGCTGCCCACACACTGATATTAATTTGATCACCCTTACTGAGAAGCATTTCACTCCAATATACAAATCATCTTTTCAGGAAACTACATGTATCGTGCTTAGTAGGATCAGGGGGTAAAAGTTAGATTATTCCTTTTTGAGAGTGTCTGTAAAAACTCTGGCGTATGTAAGTTATGTTGCCAGGCTCAGGGCCTGCGCATTTTTTAATATTAATTTTGCTAAGTTATAAAGATTTGTCTCGCAAATTCAAACCCACTTCTTCTCATTCCCAAACCACCTAAAAATAGGTGATGTTATTAATATTTTAGTTTTTATTCATTCAATTTTATTAACTAGTGTTTCATTTCAATTCAATTAATTTTTATGTAATTTTTTAGTTAATTCAATAAATATATATTTATTAAATTAACTAAACCTACCAAAATGCACACCCCTAATCCAAAACATGAGTCCCATTAAGAACAAAGGGTGGTAATGATGAGACTAAAACTGAAAACTGGGAATTTGCATCTAAACTAACTAATCATTTAATTGTCTTGACAGTTAAATCTATGACTCTTATCACCATACAACGTACGAGAAATACCTAATGGTGACCATTACTTCATAAAAAAAAATAATATTATGACAGAATGATATATTTGAGAATTTCATCTTGGGATTCAGATACCGTGATACTTTTGTTTGGTTTGACGTGGGAATCTGAGTTGACAAATTCAAAATATTGCTTATGTTCTATTAATATCTAGAAAGAAGAAAAAAAAAGAGATGGTTAACATAATGACTAATATTCAGAGATCATATTATTTTCATTATTTTGGTTAATTTGATTATTAAAGTGTTGAGTTTTTCAAAATTATGATTGTTGAAATTTTCAGGGCATGTAATTAATTAAATACATATTCTTAACCTATGTTTGGGGGCCTGACTTGAATTTGTATTTGATTTAAATAAAATGTAATGTAAAATTGTATTAAACAAGTGTAAGATTTCATATCATGCATTATTTATATAATTTTCAAGAGTACAATAGTCATCTTGTAGAAATGTCTATTAGTGTTCTCATGTTAAATAAGACTAATATGGTAATTCTATGTACATTTGTGAGAACGATATAAGTATTTGCAGAGATCCCACTCTTAGAAACGAATTTTCTAAACATAATATTATCAATAATTTTTTTAACATTTTGTAGTCTAGCCGGCCAAGGTGCCTTATAATAGGGGTGAGCATAATTTGGTTTCGTTTTTATTTTGTTGAATTTCAATTTTTGATTTTCGATTCAGTTTTTGGGTTAACCGAATTAATTGAACAATATAAAATAGTAATAAATAATTATATATGTAGCGACCCTCAAATTCTTTAACATAAAATGTAACATAATAAATAAAATGGTTAACCTGAACCCATGGGTAACGGGGACACCTGTCAATCACAGCGGAAACCTAAGCAACAGTAAAATAAAATCTCAATCATTCAACCATGAAACATAATACCAAAGTTATTTACATTCCCCAAAATACTATATTTATTTACAATCTTCCAAAAAGACAAAATAACACTAGGATCGTACAACAAAAATCTCCTGATCCTAGTTCAACGCTTACCCTTCAAGTAGGGAAGCTAAACCCACTCAACGGCAGCCCTGACCTGCCGATCCCTCTGGGTTTCTTGAAAATCATTTAATATTCGGGGGTGAGACACTTCTCAGTAAGGGAAAATAAATTAAATACAGTTGTGTGACAACATGAATATTTAAGGCACTTATACGTATACAATACATTTCATAACTTTGTAAACATTCATCATATCATATTGGATAATCATATAACTTCATATTTATAAATAAATCATAACATACATAAAACATTTGTTATAACTGTAATACTGAAAATATACCCAGGATGAATAGCTAGTTGGTGTCATGTATTACCTCCCATGACGGGTTGTGCAGCCCGAAGGCGAGACCCGACAATGGCTGGCCGACCACTGCCGAGTCAAATAGTCTGTAAGTACGATGGGCCCGCCACACCTTGGTCCGGATTTCCAGGTGGACGTCCACACTCTACTGAAAGTCACATCGACTATCCATCTCCCATCCCCTCGTGGGATGGTTAGCACTAATCTGAACGTAGATATCTGATCTACATATAGCTACGGTACCAAGCTTTTGGAACTAAACTAAACTAACATTCGGGTTCTTATAACATATAATACATGATATAATAGCGGCCTCGTGCCAATCATTTTCATAAATACGGCCTCACGCCGAAATCATAAATACAAACGGCCTTATGCCGAAATAAAAAATACGGCCTCGTGCCTAAAACATAAATACGACCTCGTGCCGATAACATAAATACATGGCCTCGTGCCAGAATCGTTTCAGGTATATACATTTTGAAAATAAATCATTTATCTTATATTCATCAAAATCATCACAACATAATTTATCTTTTCATAATACCTGAAAACATGTTTTGCTCGTAAAATCTTTCATATCATAATACATTTCACATAAAATAATATTCATGCCACACATGTGCTGTTAAAAGTCATATTTCATATTCTAAAATCGTGCTTTTCTGACATCTCATACATACATATACATTTTAATCATCATAACAGTATTTTCCCAATCGTACATTTCATTCGTAATAAACAATTATAACATAAGTTTTTATGAAAATAAATTTACTCATAATTAATCATAATTTACATGGAAATTAACTGCTTTAGTTTATTCCCTTACGTGGCTATTGAGAAAGCTCCAAAAATATCCTAGGCTAACTCCCGTATGATTTCTTGATCAATACCCTGAAACTCAAAACTCTCAGTATTAAACATCAGTATTTTCATGCGTACATCATTTTCTATAACTATCACAAGACCAAAATTGGCTTAAAAAGTCTTACCTCAATTCAGGGATGATTTCCAACTTCGTTTTCCTAACAATCAGTTCCGGCAAACTCATAGAGAACTTCGCCAGGAGCGTCGTGGTGATTTCGGATTGTCGATCCGGCGTATATTTGACCCAAAAATGATGAGAGAGAGAGAGAGAGAGCACCGAAGAGGAGAGAGAGGGAGAAGAGTTGGCTTCTTTCGTAAGTTAAAAATCAGATTTTTTATATTTATAGAGCAGAGGATTCGTCGACGAGCCACGTCATTCTTCGATGAGTCCTTCACAAATTTCGTCAATGAAATTCAGTTGGCTCAAAACCCCCCTCTTGGTATTTTCTCATCGACGAAGCCCTGTGTTCGTCGACGAAATACTTAAAGCCTTCGTCGACAAAACCTTGTGTTCGTCGACGAAGCTTGGTAGCTTTCCTTCCATTCTTGGTTCCAGTTTTCCTCTCTCTTTATTATCTAAATTCCATTTTTATTCGGGTCGTTACATTCGCCCCTCCTTATAAAATTTCATCCTCGAAATTTGCTATTCACATAATTCATCATCCCTTATTAGGCAAAATGATCTACTTGTTTTATTACTTACCTCACTTATGGCGGAGGAATACCGTGGTTACAACTCAAGTCTTAGGGGATTACATATACCAAAAGAAAATTTCCCCCCAAAACTAAAATGCTACACTACTAAAACCATACATGTACCTGCCAAAGAAATATTACATATTTACTCACATTTCTAATTATATTTAAACTTCTTGGAATAATTGCGGATATTTCTGTTTCATCTGTTCCTCAGATTCCCATGAAGCCTCTTCAATTGCATGATTCCTCCACAAAACTTTTACCTGAGGAATCTTCTTATTACGTAGCTCCTGTACTTTCCTATCCAGAATCTGTACTGGTACCTCCTCATACCCTAGTGAATCACTAAACTCCAACTTGTCATAACTGATGATATGAGAAGGATTTGGGACGTATTTCCTCAACATCGATACATGGAATACGTCATGAATTCTGGATAATGAAGGTGGTAAAGCTAACCTGTAGGCCACCGGTCCCACTTTCTCTAAAATATCAAACGGACCGATGAACCTAGAGCTAAGTTTACCCTTCCTACCAAATCTCATAACTTCTTTCAATGGAGCTATCTTCAAAAATATGTGATCACCCACGTCAAACTCTAAATTCCTGCGGCGATTGTTGGCATAACTCTTCTGTCGGCTCTGAGCTGCACTAATTCTTTCTTTGATAAGCCGAACCTTATCGTATGCCTACTGTACTAGCTCTGGTCCCATAACTCGCTGCTCACCCATCTCATCCCAATATAAAAGGAGATCGACATCTCCTATCGTATAGTGCCTCAAACGATACCATACCAATACTGGACTAATAACTGTTATTATATGCGAACTCTACCAGTGGTATGAACTGAGTCCAGCTACCTCCACAATCTAATACACACACTCGGAGCATATCTTCTAATATCTATATCGTCTTTTTAGTTTGTCCATCTGACTGTGGGTAGAATGTTGTGCTAAACGATAGCTGAGACCCCAGAGCCTCCTGCAAGCTCCTCCAAAATCGTGACGTGAATCGGCGGTCTTGATCTGACACAATAGATACAGGCACCCCATGAGACCGAACTATCTCCTAAACGTAAATCTCTGCCAATCGGCTGAGGGAACAGCTAATCTTGATAGGGAGAAAATGGGCAGACTTAGTCAACCGGTCTACTATCACCCAAATCGCATTCTGACCATGCGATGTTGATGACAGCCCTGAAACAAAGTCCATGGATATATGATCCCACTTCCACTCTAGGATAAATAGCGGCTGCAACTGACCCGCTGGTCTTTGGTGCTCAGGTTTTACTTGCTGGCACGTCAAACACTGGGCTACATACTCGGCAATCTCCCTCTTCATTCCACTCCACCAGTAAAACTCTCGCAGATCCCTGTACATTTTCGTACTACCAGGATAAACTGTATACAAGGATCTGTGAGCCTCATCTAAAATAGTCCTCCTAATGTCAGCATCAGCAGGAACACATAATCTAGAGCGGAATCATAAAGCTCCGTCATCTGTAATGCAGAAGTCCTTTCTTTGACCACTCTGCACTCTGTTCATCACCTCTACTAATTCTGGATCTTCTTTTTGGGCGGCTTTAATTCTTTCATGCAGAGTAGGCTGTACCACTAGGCTGGTGATACATACTGGAGTATCACTCTCTATCAACTCAATGCCAAGTCTCTCCAGATCCATTATGATCGGATGCTGGATCTCCATAGTTGTCAACTCTGATACTCCAGACTTCTTGCTTAGTGCATCAGCTACCACGTTTGCTTTCCCTAGGTGGTAACTGATAGTACAATCAAAATCTTTAATCAATTCTAACCACCTCCTCTGTCTCATATTCAATTCCTTCTGGGTGAAGAAATATTTTAAACTCTTGTGGTCGGAGAAAATCTCACACCGCTCACCGTATAGATAATGCCTCCAAATTTTTAACGTGTGTACCACTGCAACTAATTCAAGATCGTGAGTAGGGTAGTTCTTTTTATATTCTTTTAATTGTCTAAACACATACGCCACTACCCTGCCATGCTGCATCAACACACAGCCAAGTCCCTTTAAGGACGCATCACTATAGATAGTATAACCCTCACCCCCAAATGGGATGACCAATACCGGCGCTGTGACTAGCCTCTATTTCAGCTCCTAAAAACTCTACTCACAACTGTCATCCCATTCAAATTTGGTATTCTTCTTCGCCAGTTGTGTCAAAGGCCCTGATAAAGCTAAGAACCCCTCGACGAAACGACAGTAATAACCGGCTAACCCCAAGAAACTCCTGATCTCCTGGATGTTCCTCGGTCTAGCCTAATTCACTACCGCCTCAATCTTACTGGGATCTACAAAAATTCCGTCTCCTGAAATAACATGCCCCAAAAATACAACTTTCTTGAGCCAGAAGTCACATTTACTGAATTTGGCATACAACTTCTTCTCCCTAAACATCTGTAAAACCTGCCTCAAATGTATCTCGTGCTCCTCATAGCTCCTCGAATAGACCAGTACATTATCAATGAAAACAACCACGAATTGGTTTAGGTATGGATGAAAAATTCTATTCATTAAATCCATAAATACCGCAGGAGCATTCGTCAAACCAAATGGCATAACAAGAAACTCATAATGCCCAAACCTAGTCCTGAAAGCCGTCTTCGATACATCTTTTGCTCTCACTTTCATCTGATGGTAGCCTGACCTAAGGTCAATCTTAGAATACACCCGTGAACCCTGGAGCTGGTCAAACAAATCATCGATACGGGGTAGAGGATACTTGTTCTTGATGGTCACTTTATTAATTTCTCTGTAATTTATGTACATCCTTATAGACCCGTCCTTCTTTTTCACAAATAGCACTGGAGCTCCCCACGGCGATACACTAGGTCGTATAAAGCCCTTATCAAGCAAATCCTGTAACTGATCTTTCAATTCTGCCAACTCTGCCAATGTTATTCGGTACGGTGCTTTAGAAATCGGCGTCGTACCTGGTAGTAGATCAATGAGAAAATCTACTTCATGATCAGGCGGCAAACCCGGTAATTCATCTGGGAACACGTCTGTAAATTTTTTCACCACAGGTGTATTGATAAGCTTTAATTCATTTTGTGACATTTCTTTCACAAAAGCCACAAATCTTAGACTGTCATTCTGAAGTAATCTCATCGCCTGAACAGCTGAGACTATTTGAGGTAAGGATTGCACTCGTGACCCTGTAAATCTAAATTCTGGTTTCCCTGGAGGTCTAAATATCACTTCTCTACCACGACAGTCTATAATAGCAGAATTCGCCGCTAGCCAATCCATGCCGAAAATAATGTCAAACCCGTGCATATCTAATACCACCAAATCAGCAGATAAAATCTTCCCCTGAACATCAACTGGACAACCACAGAGTACCTTATTACATCTCACTACTGACCCGGTCGGTGTAGCCACTAATAGCTCGACGTCTAATGATTGCGTTTCTGCCCCATATAATTTAACACATTCCAAGGACACAAACGAATGTGTGGCACTAGAATCAAAAAGTGCAATAACTTTAAATGAAAACATACTAACAGTACCTGTCATCACGTCGCCGGCCACCTCAGCATCGCCCGGTGTCAAAGTGAAAACTCTGGCTGGGGCCGTATTCCTCTACTGGCCTCCTAGTGGTGCCTAGTAACCTCCTCGTGCAGGTCTCAGAGCACTACTAGTCTGTGTCGGACACTCCCTCATCATATGCCCTGGCTCCCCATACCTGTAGCATACACCTTGCTCGGCACGACACTCCCCTAGGTGTCTCTTCCCACAAGATGGGCAAGCTGGAGATGGCTGCACACTCTAGAAACCACGATGCCCGGTCTCCTGTCTCTATAATAGCCACCTCTCTTCCACGTCACACGACCAACTCCCTACTGGGAACCAAAAGGTGTAGACCTTTTCTTCTGCCTCTGCTCCTCAGCCTCCAACCGCTCTCCAATCTCTGCTATAGTGGCTCTATCCACTAGCTCAACAAAATCCTGCAACTTCAGAATCGATACCTGCTTATAAATTTCTCTCCTCAAGCCTCTCTCAAACTGCCGTACCTTCTTCGCTTCATCTGGAATGATGTACAGGGCGAAGCGAGATAGCTCGATGAACCTCGCCGCGTACTGCTGTATTGATAGCTGTCCCTGCTTCAGATTCAGGAACTCTGCAATCTTAGCCTCCCTGGACGAGGTTGAAAAATACCTATCGAAAAATATTTCTTTAAACCGTTCCCACGTCATCTCCACAGGTATAGTCCTCTGCTGCTCTAATAATCTCACTACTGACCACCATCTCTCGGCCTCCCTAGTCAATCTGTAGGTGGCAAACAACACCCTTTGCTCTTCTGAATACTGTAGCACTGCGAATATTTTCTCTATCTCCTATACCCAGTTTTCCGCAACTGCAGGATCTGTCCCTCCTGAGAAAGCCGGAGGACTCATTTTAATAAACTTCTCTATAGAGCTACCGTGGCCTACAGACGGACCACCTTGTTCCTTCGAACTTCTGGAAATCTGTACCATCACTTGCTGTGCTACGCTGCGTAAAATAGCATTTGAATCACTACCCGCAGCGCCTGAGCGTCCAGCACCCTCACTCCTACTGGCGTGGGCACTATTGCCACCCAGGTCCATCCTGAAAAACATGTAACGTAACTCAAAACCCTCTTCACTATACATATCACTCAACTCATATGGTATATTCTCCTATTTAATTCATCTCTCCTAATCTTAATTCAAGGTTCAAACTTGCAACTTAGATACCTAACCCGATGATAGTTTACCATGACTTTCCTGAAATCATCACCCCAGGAAAATCACACAAACCACCACGGAAGTCCTGCATCTAGACTACAAAACCAGACTTCAAATTTCCTTATCCTATACTCTGGTATTATTACTGCTGCACTCTAGAGTCTATAGAACCTAGTATCCTGGGCTCTTATATCAAATGTAGCGACCCTCAAATTCTTTAACATAAAATGTAATATAATAAATAAAATGGTCAACCCGAACCCGTGGGTAATGGGGACCCCTATCAATCACAGTGGAAACCTAAGCAGCAGTAAAATAAAATATCAATCATTCAACCATGAAACATAATACCAGAGTTATTTACATTTCCCAAAATACTGTATTTATTTACAATCTTCCAAAAAGACAAAATAACACTAGGATCGTACAACAAAAATCTCCTGATCCTAGTTCAACGCTTACCCTTTAAGTAGGGAAGCTAAACTCATTCAACGGCAGCCCTGACCCACCGGTTCTTCTGGGTTTCCTGAAAATCATTTAATATTCGGGGGTGAGACACTTCTCAGTAAGGGAAAATAAACTAAATACAGTTGTGTGGCAACATGAATATTTAAGGCACTTATACGTATACAATACATTTCATAACTCTGTAAACATTCATCATATAATACTGGATAATCATATAACTTCATATTTATAAATAAATCATAACATACATAAAACATTTGTTATAAGTGTAATATTGAAAATATACCCATGATGAATAGTTAGCTGGTGTCATGTATTACCCCCTATGACGGGTTGTGTAGCCCGAAGGCGGGACCCGACAATGGCTGGCCGACCACTGCCGAGTCAAATATGTCTGTAAGTACGATGGGCCTGCCACACCCTAGTCCGGACTACCAGGTGGACGTCCACACTCTAGTGAAAGCCACATCGACTATCCATCTCCCATCATCTCGTGGGATGGTTAGCACTAATCTGAACGTAGATATCTGATCTACATATAGCTACGGTACCGAGCTCCTAGAACTGAACTAAACTAACATTCGGGTTCTGATAACATATAATACATGATATAATAGCGGCCTCGTGCCGATCGTTTTCATAAATACGACCTCGCGCCGAAATCATAAATACATACAACCTTACGCCGAAATCAAAAATACGGCCTGGTGCCGAAAACATAAATACGGCCTCGTGCCGATAACATAAATACATGGCCTCGTGTCAGAATCATTTCGTGTCAGAATTGTTTCAGGTATATACATTTTGAAAATAAATAATTTATCTTATATTCATCAAAATCATCACAACATAATTCATCTTTTCATAATACCTGAAAACATGTTTTGCTTGTAAAATCTTTCATATCATAATATATTTCACGTAAAATAATATTAATGCCACACATGTGCTGTTAAAAGTCATACTTCATATTCTAAAATCGTGTTTTTCTGACATCTCATACATACATATACATTTTAATCATCATAACAGTATTTTCCCAATCGTACATTTCATTCGTAATAAACAGTTATAACATAAGCTTTTATGAAAATAAATTTACTCATAATTAATCATAATTTACATGGAAATTAATTGCTTTAATTTATTCCCTTACCTGGCTACTGAGAAAGCCCCCAAAATATCCTAAGCTAATCCCTGTATGATTTCCTGATCAATACCCTGAAACTCAAAACTCCCAGTATTAAACATCAGTATTTTCATGCGTACATCATTTCCTATAGCTATCACAAGACCAAAATTGGCTTAAAAAGCCTTACCTCAACTCAGTGATGATTTCCAACTTCGTTTTCCCAACGATCCACTCCGGCAAACTTGTAGAGAACTTCGCTAGAAGCGTCGTGGTGATTTCGGATTGTCGATTCGGAGTATATTTGACCCAAAAATGATGAGAGAGAGAGAGAGAGAGAGAGAGAGAGAGAGAGAGAGAGAGCACCGAAGAGGAGAGAGAGGGAGAAGAGTTGACTTCTTTTGTAAGTTAAAAATTGGATTTTTCATATTTATAGAGCAGAGGATTTGTCGATGAGTCACGTCATTCGTCGATGAGTCCTTAACAAATTTCGTCGATGAAATTCAGTCTTCGTCGACGAAATTCAGTCGGCTCAAAACCCCCCTCTCGGTATTTTCTCATCGACAAAGTCCTATGTTTGTCGATGAAATACTTAAAGCCTTCGTCGACGAAACCCTGTGTTCGTCGACGAAGCTTGGCAGCTTTCCTTTCGTTCTTGATTCCAGTTTTCCTCTCTCTTTATTATCTAAATTCCATTTTTATTCGGGTCGTTAAAATATATATATATTATATTAAAATATTTCATACATTGTATATATACTAATTTTTTATATTTTTATATATTATATATTAAAATTATATATATATAATCTACATTTTATATATATTAAATTATTACATCGGTTCAAATCGATTAATCGATTTAACCGAAATTCGGTTCAAATCGATTAATCGATTTAACCGAAATTCGGTTCAATCGGTTTTAAGTTTAGTTAAATATGAAATTTAGGTCGGTTCGGTTAATGAGTTTTTTAATCAATTTTTTTTATAAATTTGGTTAATTAACCGAATTCACTCAACAGACCGAATACTCACTTTTACTTTTAACTTTTGAAAAGAAAAAAAAAAAAGAAAAAGAAATTGTCAATGAAGAAAGAAGTAAAAAGAAAAATAGGGGTATATTGGTCTTTTCAGCTAGAAATGGAATGGATGTCAACTTCCTAATTCCTAACAAGTACTAAAATTAACCAATGCCCAGTGATTCCTTCTAGATTTTCTTCCCTGAGCTCTGCACTCAGCAGGGTCTCCCTAGCTATCAGTATATCTACTCTGTTTGATTGATTGATTGTTTGTAACCATTAAGCTTCTAGTATGCACAGAGTATTGCATCAAACGTTCTATTTTTAGTGAAGATATTCTAATTGCACTCTTCAATGCCGTGAAGCCACCAGTGTCCCTTTTTATCTTTGTAAGCTTCCCTCCTCTGTCTCTGGTTCTCTCTGCGTGCGTCACATTTTGGTGTTTTCTTCAGAAATTGCTGGGTTCTGAGGATTAACGGACGTGGGTTTGAAGTACTTATTCTCAGGTGGGTGTCGAAAGTGTTCATTTTATTTTTAAAATTTTAATTTCTGAAGATTCGAGGGTTAGGGTTTTGGGGGTTTTGTATAAATATATATATTTGGCTGATGGGTTTTGTGTACGGTTCATTTCTGCTGTGTTTCCTGTGTTTTGTGCGCTGAATTCGACGAATTCCTCGTTTTCTGAACTGTGTTTTGCTAGTTGTAGCTGAGTGAAGGGTGTGGGCTTTTGCTGCAGTGATTTGAGGCTGCTTCAGCGACCTCAACTTTTGTTATTTGTTATTTGTCCCTTTCACGTCAGTTCAAAATTTCTAATCTTCTTATTGGAGAGTTGAACTTGTTTTTGGAATAATTTGAAAATTTTCTCATGTGATTGGTACTGTGTGATTGGTTTTGCTGTATTCCTTATTGTTTATTTAGGGATGTTTGGTATCGTTATTGTTTTTTGTTTCCTCTGTTTCTCCACAGTGAAAAGATAGATTGTAAAAATGCATTTGTTTCTGTTGTTAGTTTTCTATTTCTGTTCGATTTTTAGCTGTTTGCAAAAAAATTGAAAATCAAATTTTATGGTTTTCAATTGTTTTAGCAACCTGTTGCTAGAAATTTAAATATCCAGAAATAGTTTTTTTTGGATTAAATTATTTATTTTATACTCTTTTAAATTAAAATCAAATTTTAATGATCATATGAATTTAAATATAATTTTAAAATATAAAATTTTTATTGTAAAGTAAATTTTAAAGTAGAACAATTAATAAGCAAAATAATTATAATAAAATTTATTTTTATTACAATAAATTTTTAATGTGTTATTTGCAATTTTATTATTTTAATAATATTTTGATTTAAAGATGAAAATGAGCATTTTTTAATCAAGTTTTTAATTTGTATTAGTTTTGTAAATGTTAACCAAATATGTTGTTGGTTTCTAGTTTTTATTTTATTTTTGATTTTTGTTTCTCTAATTTTTTACAGTGATACCAAAGGACCCCTTAGTTTAAGGTAGTTATTATATGGGAGGGATGGGAGATCTGATTTGCGTTTCAGTTGGGGAAACTGAGTTTGTTTGCTACCTTGGATTGATGAATTAGGAATACTTTGAACTGAAGATTTCCAGGGGTGGATTCAGTGATTTAGTGAAGTTCAACCAAATTAATGGTGAAATTTGACTTTCTTGGTGGGTGTATGGAAGGACTTATAAGGGACAGAAGGATTATATTAAAAAAATTATTTTCAATGGAGTAACATTTCTTTTGTTCAAATTAGTTGGTGGGTTATCAGTTGAAAATGGAATACCCCTTTTCATCCATGGAAAAGGGAATGGGCTCTTGGGCTTCACAGAGAGCTCAAATGGACAGTTCAGCATCATTGGAGAGTGGTACACCTGGTTCACTTCCGGAGGACCAGTTAGACAGCATCTCGGAATTCTTGAATTTTGATAGTTATGCTGGATGGTGCAACAGTCCCACGGCAACAGATCAGATGCTTTCCATGTCCGGGATGCCTCCATTTCAAGTAATGCCAACAAGTTGTACATCTTTGGATGCATCAAGTTTCATTGAACAAAATTCTTCTGCCTTTCCTGTGACTGATGGTGATGGTATTTCAAATGCTGCTGGTAGTTCTTTCAATTGTTCAGACGAAATAATGTTTCAACAACCAGATACACAATTTGGCTTTCCACCGGATACATCTGATGCAGATAACTCAAGTGCTAAACCAAGTCATGGTTCTTTTCAGCAGAACAGCATTTTGGATGTGGGGAATTGTCTGGTTCCTAGACCACTTGGACAGACACTTGCTGAGAAGATGCTCGCAGCATTGTCCTTGTTTAAAGAGTCTTCTGGAACGGGCATTCTAGCACAAGTTTGGGTTCCAATGAAGCAGGGGGATCACTATATCTTGACCACTTCAGAGCAACCCTACTTGCTTGACCACATGCTTACAGGGTATCGTGAAGTTTCAAGGACATTTACCTTCTCTGCTGAAGAGAGACCAGGTTCTTTTCTAGGGCTTCCTGGTCGTGTGTATGTCTCTAAAATCCCAGAGTGGACTTCAAATGTAGTTTATTATAATAAGACTGAATACTTGAGAGTAAATCATGCTGTTCACCATAAAGTTCGGGGATCTATTGCTTTACCAGTTTTTGATCCTCTGGAAATGTCATGCTGTGCTGTTCTAGAACTTGTCACTGTTAAAGAGAATCTCAATTTCACTTTAGAGATGGAAAAAGTTTGTAATGCACTTCAGGTTAGTTCTTGTCCTCTATGTTATAGTAGAAAATTTCTCCGTTCATCCCTTGCCAACTCTGTATTGTTGTGTCAAGAACATATTATGCAATCCAATTCCAAAATTATGAGAAACGGGATGGCCCTTCCTTGAGATCTCTATTGGGTGAACTGAAATGGGGGCTGAAGGAGGAAAAATATGTGGCATGCTCTTGAATCTTTTTGTTCTTAATGCGTTGGTTTATGCTACCTTTTTCAGTGTCTTGGGACACCTCAAAGAAAAATCCAACATGACAAATACTTTAAGAAAATGTTACTTTCCTTTTCGTTTTTTTTTTTTTTTGAAAAACTCTTTAACAAATTTTTATCTTCTTCCACAAAAATACATCTACATCTCAGTGGCTCAGTGCATAGGGTCGGATGAAACATAAAACTTGTCGAGTTTATGTTTTGGTGTTAGAAAATGTTTTTGTTGATTGAAATTGTTTTTCAGTTGCTGGATGACCTATATGACATGCTTGGAATTTGCATCTCTTCCCTTGGTTAAGTCCTTGCGTTTTTGCCTCTTTACAACTGTTTAGGACATCCTGAGATCCATACGTCTCTAATTCAAGCCAGCACTTGCAACTTCTGTTGTGTTTGTGTTTTACCCCACCCAAAGCTCCCCGACCCCTTCCCCCCGCCCTGGGGGGGGGGGGGGTGTTGGGGATGGAAATGTATAAACTCAATAATGAAAAATGGCAAAGCCTAAGCAAACAACCTCACCCTGTATGTACTGCACATGTATTAATGCTCTTAAAGAAATGCATCGAATTTGATTATGAGAATTGTCTTGATTTTCTGTGTTTAGCAGGCTGTGAATTTGAGGACCAATGCCCCTCCTCGACTTCATCCCCAGGTACATATATTGGAATCTGTAAAATATCTTCCCTTGATTCATCGTGAAATAAAAAATTATAAATGAAAAAAAATACAGAAATGACAAATTGTTTCATTTGTTGACTTTATGGTCTAATGATATTGATTACTGCACTTAATGGTATATCTCATCTTCCAGTGCTTCTCACAGAGCCAGAGGGCTGCCTTGGCTGAGATAGTTGATGTTTTGCGTGCTGTATGTCATGCACATAGATTGCCACTTGCCTTGACTTGGATTCCTTGTAGTTACTCTGATGAAGCTGATGATGAAATCATAAAAGTATGTGTTAGAGAGGGTAATACAAATTCAAATGCGAAATTTATACTATGCGTTGAGGATACAGGTTGCTATGTGAATGATGGGAAGATGCAAGGATTTGTTCAAGCATGTAGTGAGCATTATCTCGATGAAGGGCAAGGTGTTGCTGGAAAAGCACTTCAATCAAATCACCCTTTCTTCTTCCCTGATGTAAAGAAGTATGATATTAGTGAATATCCTCTCGTCCATCATGCCCGAAAGTTTGGCTTGAGTGCTGCTGTTGCTATCAGGCTAAGGAGCACGTACACTGGTGATGATGATTATGTATTGGAGTTCTTTCTCCCTGTCAATATGAAGGGGAGTGCAGAGCAGCAACTTTTGTTAAACAATCTCTCGGGTACTATGCAGAGAATATGTAGGACTTTAAGAACAGTTTCAGATGCAGTTAGTCATCAGAAAGGAGAACTCCTGAACTTCCCTCCAATGGGTATGTCTAATAAAAGCTCTCCGCAGGCAATAGCAGATGGTGAACTGAATTCAGTCGACGGAGCACCACATTCTAACCCAAGAAATGATGAAATGAAAGCAGATGGTGCTCATGAGCAGGTACAATTCCTTGTGTCTAATTAGTTTTAGGCAAATTATTTTTACTTATTCAATGTTGAAAGTATGATTTTCTGATGTGATTTTCTTCTTAGCTTATATATATATATATATATATATATGTATGTATGTATATGTATATGTATATGTATATGTATATATGTGTATATGTATCTTTCCTTAATGCCTTTGAGGTTTTTTTTTCCAGCCTTCCTAAAGTTGCAATGTGTGCATTTGATATCCGGGACTCGTATATATTACTTGATCGAAGGAATAACTTGATTCTTCTCTCATATACTGTAATGTTTTATTATTCACTCTGTTTTGTTTGACATTGTGCTATACAATGTGGGTGCACCACCATTATTGTCTGTTATATGGAGATGTGGTTTGTATGCTGTGTTGTGGGCCATTTGGATGGAAGGGAACAATCACATTTTTAAGGGGAAGAAGACTTCTTAGGTTTTGGTTTGGGATAAGATTCAGAATTTGGCTTCTTTATGGGCTGTTGTTAAGGGATTTATTTTGAAGTTGTTCACCGTGATTGGTTCTCCTGTTTTTTACATTCCTTCTCTATTGATATACTTCTTCTTTTTCAATCGGGAAACACATAAAAAAAAAAGGGCAGCCTGGTGCACAAAGCTCCTGCGTATGTGGGGTCCGGGGAAGGGGCTGATCACAATCAGGAAAAACATATAGGGTTAATATTTGTTACTACGAAAAACTATCTGCATTCTGCAAATTAACCATGTGTGTGTACACATGTTGGTTTATGTTGATTTCAATGCTTTTGTAGGCGTGAAAGTGAAATATGAGTGATGCTGAATCACTTGATCGGATAGATTAGAGAAAGATTTTCCACTTTGGAGGGGTATGTCCAAGCCAAGGATTGGGCCTAGGCCCAGGCCCAAGACTTTCTGATCCAATAATAAGTTCCCTTGGTAGCAATTTAATTAATGTTTGGGATTACATTAGAGTTTATCGTTCTATTTTTAATTAGGATTTTTACCTTTTTTAAGTATTGCTCACGTGGTGGGAATTAGATTGTGATTTGTTTAGTTTCTTCATACATCTTTCTCTTCCTCCCTTCTCTCTCTCTCTCTCAATAGCTAGCACCACATCAATGAGTGCTCTTCTTGCACATTCTCACTCTCCTTTTTCCCCATTTCTTCCTTTTGTTGTCCTCTGGTTTATTATCCTTCTTATGTAATGATTTTTAATCCTATTTATGCTTTTGGCACATCTGTAGGACCATGCAGCTGCATCTTTTATATTTTTACCAATCTTGGCTACAAACAAGGTCTTAAATTTTGATTTTGACTCAAATTTCGAAGCTCCAAAAGTATAGAAATTTCGATGTCAATTTTGATTTTGATTTGAAAAAATAATGGAAATTAGTAGTAAAGCATGGAATTCTTTGTGAAACTTTAGAGATGGTTAAAGAACATAATAATATAAGTTTTAGGACTAATATATTACAAATAGGTGGAAAAGTTGTAAAATAGTATGTGTATCAAACATATGTGTAAAATAATATACATTAAACATATTCAGTTAATACAAATGGAATTCCTAAATCATTTAAATAATATTTTTTATACAAATAATGATAATTTTGACATGAATGGTTAAATAAAATATTACTATAAGTTTATTTTTTCATATAATTTTAAAAGCATTTTTAATAATCTTTTGTTTCGATAAAATAAATAAATAAATAAAGATAGAAATTTCACTTCACTCCTAAATTTCTCATTTGAATTTTGACAAAATTTCATCGCATAGTTAAAATTTCGACAAGTTTCGCTAAAATTTCGAGATTTCGATAAATTTCGGATGATTTGTTGATATTTCAACATAAATTATGCAAGATGGAAATCGATTGCCATTTCAATTTTGAAGGTGACGGAAATCGAAAATTTCGTGGAAATTTAAGACCATGCCTACAAAGCTTACAATCTAAAGGCTGCTTTCTATGTGTTCTTGCCTATCATATCATAGTGTCAAGATAGTCGGACCATTGAACAACTTGTTTGTGTATTTCTTTATTGCCTTCCTATATTTCCCCTTCCCACTTAAATTCTTCCTTTTGTGGACGTGCAGAAATCATATGGAATGCATAGAATGTTGAAATGGCCTGCATATGGGAAGAAGATTTTTTTTTTGGTGGGCGGGTTTTGGGGAGGGGGGGGGGGTGGGGTAGCACTCGGAGAGAAAATCGCTAGGAAGACTAAGAAAAAGAGAGAAAATGATGAGAACAGTTAAGTTTCTGAGGAAGGAATGGTTAGGATAAGTGTTTTCCTGTCAAAAAAGTGCATTGAAAATTATGATCTGATCTGTGTACACGTGTTGTCCTTCCATTCTTTGATCAGCACAGAAAGTATTAATTGAAGTGTATTCATCCATAGGCAATCTGTGAAGGCCTGGAAAACAATTGGTTTCCAGCCCCTTCATTGATTTTAGATGTTCTTGATGCATGATTTTGAGCTGAGTAAGATTTTGTGCTCTAACCTGTTTTCAAATATCTTCTAGGCTTCCGGGGTGTCAAGAAGACAGGTTGAGAAGAAGCGAAGTACAGCAGAGAAGAATGTGAGCTTGAGTGTTCTCCAGCAATACTTTTCTGGCAGTCTTAAGGATGCAGCGAAAAGCATTGGTGGTAAGACTATGCTAGGCATGCTCACTTCTCAAAAATGCTGAACTGACATGTCATTGCCGTGGATTTCCATGTTACACATTAGTACATTGCCCCCTACTACTCGATGAAAACAGAGAAAATTATATAGCTCTTTTGAAAGAAGTCTTTGCAACTTGTGCAGATAAGTTTAATTTAACATAGTAAATTTTTATGTAAAATTTTTTGTTAGTGTCAGTATTGGCTCTAAAGAATCTCTAATCTTCCAGCAAGCTTCTATGTAGGCATTAGTTACTTCTCTCATGCTCAGTTTCAGTTCTTTCCAACATATGGGAAGTTGTTTTGTCAACTTTTGAAGTCTATCCATTGCTAGTTTGAATTATTTTAACATTTGAACCAGGGGCAAAACTGTATTGACTAATTAAATAATGGAAAATGGAAAACTCTTTTTTTTTTTTTTTTGGTATGGGGGGTGGTGTAAAGATGCTGCCATTAATTTCATTAGAAGCTTGTAACTTGTTTGCTGTGAGGAGAAGTTCTACTCATACTTCAGAAATTGTATTGAATATTTTGCATCTTAACATTTCATTAAGGCCTTGTGGTTGTCATTTGTTTTATAATCTGCAAAAATATTTGGAAGAATGGGTACTTTGAATTTCTTGCCTTTTTTTTTTTTGGTAGTTTGCCCTACTACATTGAAGAGGATATGCAGGCAGCATGGAATCTCAAGATGGCCATCCCGCAAGATAAACAAGGTGAATCGCTCATTAAAGAAAATACAAACTGTGCTCGAGTCTGTTCAGGGGGTGGAAGGGGGGTTGAAGTTTGATCCATCCACAGGGGGGTTCATGCCACCAGGCGGCATCATCATCCAAGATTTTGATGCATGCGAAAGCCCTCTCTTTCCACACAGAAATCCACCTCTAAAAAGCCCTGCACCAGCTGCTGAAGTTGCAGTAAGAGTGCCTCCAGTCTCTTGCATTGACGTTGAGGATTCCGTGGTGAAGTTGGAGGAGGACGAGTGTTATATTGGCAGAAATGAAGTAGGGCCTCCTAAGAGTGTAATTCTGAAAGCTTGTAAGGGAGACCTAAAAACTTCCACTCTCTCTCTTGTCAGTGGCATCGAAGACTTCAAATCGGCTGCATTAGTTGCTGAGCCATCACAGATGGACACTATGCCTCAGGCTTGTTCTGGAAATGCCTCCACTGGTTCTCTTTTCGCTATGCGAGGACAAGAAGAATGGGGTCTAAACAAGGGGGGTGTGAAATTTGAAAATTTTGACTGTCAGTTCATTTCTCAGAGCTCGAGTTCAATGGCTGGTGCTGACGAGATGGATACTGGGGTGGATAGTGAGGATGGGGTGGTAGAGCCTAACAGACCTACTTCTTCAGGCATGACGGATTCCTCAAATGGATCTGCCTCAATGAACCACTCATCAAGCTCTCAAAGCTTTGAGGGGCCAAAGCAATCCAAAACCAAGCCAAACTTTGTTGCGGATAGTGGATCGAGAATTACTGTTAAGGCTACTTACAAAGATGATATGATCCGTTTCAAGTTTGAGCCTTCTGCAGGATATTCCCAACTCTACGGAGAAATTGCAAAGAGGTTTAAATTACAGACTGGGACATTCCAACTCAAGTATCTGGATGACGAAGAGGAATGGGTGATGTTGATGAGTGATGCTGATCTGCGGGAGTGTCTTGAGGTGCTGGACTACATTGGTACACGAACTGTGAAGTTCCTTGTCCGTGACATGCCTTATGCCACAGGCTGCTCTGACAGTAGCAATTGCTTCCGGGCAGGAGGCTCCTAGTATGGTAGAAAGCTGTATTGAAGCGACCATCTTTGGTGGGTTCAGTCCCAGTTATGGGGGTTGGAAATCACTGAAGCGGTGGGAAGAATAGATTGTGTGGGGGTGTTTTGAAACAAGAAATGACATGATGTTATTGCGGATGATGAGGTGGCTTCTTGTTTTGGTTCTTGCAGAACTTCTTAGTAACATGGGGTTTGAAATTTAAGGGGGGAAAAAAAAAGACAAAGAAAGAAAGAAAATTCTAGAGGGCATAAGGCTATCGGAATCAGCATCAATGTTAATAGACAGGTTGTAAAGGGTAGGAGCCAGGGGGAAGTGTAAGCAAGGATTGAGGCAGGTTGTAAATGGTAGGAGCCAGGGGGAAGTGTAAGCAAGGATTGAGGCACTCTTTTTTGTTTACTTGTGCCTTGTTTGTTTTGTATAGTGAATTATGTTTTGATCTGATAAAATAGAAATTTTTTATGTATGAGGCTGTTGATTCTTTGGTTTATTTGTTTCATTTGATCATCTGGAAGTGTTCCCAGACACATGACATTGTTGCCATTTTCATTGCTTACTTCTGTCAGGTCAAACAATTTCCTTGACCCTCCGGCACTGAGCAGGAGTTAGCTCCTATACATGGTTTTACGGCTGTGCAGAGACCTATGTTTTTGGTAAACAATCGTCCCGACCTGATCATTGCAATCCCCTTTGTGAGGAGGCATCCCTTCTCCTGAAATTAATAGACAATTTTGTCAAGTTTTTTAGAGAGAGTTGTCTTGTGCCCCTAGATATTCTTTACCTACTCACCTATGTCAGTTTCAGGTACAGGTATTAGAGCGGTACACGGTTTGATGCGGTTCAGTTTTGGCTAGAATCGAAAATCGAATCGAAATTTTCGGTTTTGGGATTTCCGAACTGAAACCGAAACCAAACCGAAATTATGCTTTAATTGAAAACTGAAAATATGGTGGTTCGGTTGCGATTTTTCGGTTTTAAATTGACTTTTTTTACAAAAAAAAAATAACTTTTATTTTTCATAAAGTTATTGAAAATTTATTGAGCAATTTAATTTTTTATAGGGACTCATAATTTTAACAAAATACAATTTATTGGGCACTTTTAACAAAAATAACATTTATTTTTCATAAAGTTCTTAAAAATTTATTGAGCATTTTTATTTTCTTTAGTGGCTATATGGCTATGTTGGCCTTACAAGACTTAACATCTTGTTTTGATGCTAACAAATAAGTAAAACTTAACATGCTTTGTTTAAGTGATGTATTATCAGGATTCAATGATGAATGCAAAGTTAAAGAATTCAGGAAAACTTATATTTTAAAGAATGATGATTTATATCAAGCTTGAAGCATGGATTCAAAAATGAATTTAAAGATAAAGTTTGAAGATCATGAGAGCATGAAAATTAATGAGAACTTTATGAAAGCTCAAGGAAAGATGAAGCAAGCATAAAGATCTCAAGGAATTTAAGAATTGGAAATTTGAAGGAGTTTATAGGAAATTTCATGTAAGTACTTCAAATAATTTCAATATGGATACATGAAACTCTTAAGTTAATTTATTGGACGTAGATACCTTTAAACATACTTGGAAAATATTTTTATAAGGTCAAAAATTATTTCAAAAAGGTTAAAATCATTTTTAAAATGAAAAGCATCAAAAAGAGGATTTTCAAAATGCTGATAATTTTTCTACGTCTGCATTGAGGTGCATTTTACTCTATAAAAATCTCTTTATTTTAAAAAGTGTTCAACATAAAAGTTGTAGGATTTTCTCTTAGCTTTCATGTGATACCAAGATCATCAAATTTGGAGTTATACAGAAAAGTTATGACCGAAAAACAGAAGGGTGCGCGAAGTTGACAGCAGCATGTGTGCAACCAGTTGACTGCGTAAACATGATAGGCGACTGCCTATGTTCTGGCAGATGACTGCTAGGCTATTGCCCCTGCTATTCCTTTAAAATAAACATGGTAGGCTACTGGAGGTTTGGGGCAGGTGACTGCCACGCGGCTGTTTTGATTTTTCTCATAACAGTCAAATTTTTAAATGGGGTTATTTATGGCTCGAAATTTATGGAATCTTGGGGGATATTTCAACACACTTGGGGACCAATTTACTCACCTTTTAAAGTTTATAAATAAGCCTTAAAGATTATTGAATCAAATAGATCAAGAATTCAAATTCAGCAAAAATTCAAAATCTCTCAAATTGCTCTCAAATTTTCAAGGCTTTCTCTTGATCTTAACTTGCACGAAGCTTACTGAGTTCTTGTTGATTTTACTCACCAAGTTTGTGCTACAATTCTGAAATCTTTCATTCATTGAAAGAATTAAATTGGTGATATATCTCCTTGGGCTTCAATTTGAATTCATATTGTTATTTACTTTGAAGTATATAGTTCTGAATTATTGTTATAATCAGCTCTTCTAGGAGCAAATTCTTTGTACACAAATATTTGATTTGTTTCTTGTAGATTGACGATTCCAAGGATTGTTTGGATCGTTGGTTAAGTAAGGGGATATTGCTTAGAGAGGCGGGCTCTAGCCTATGTAAGGAGTGACCGGACGAGGGGATATCGTTTGGAGAGGGCGGACTCTAGCCTTAACCAAGAAATATTGTAAAGGTTTGTTCCACCCGTCAACAGAACAAGTTTAGTAATCCTTTGGTGGTTTGCCAAGGGCGAGGACGTAAGCTGGGTATAAGCCGAACCTCGTAAAAATCTCCGTCTCACTCTCTTTTTCCCTATTCTTTATTTTCAGTACATATTTAATTGCATGGATGATTTAAATTGAAAATCAAATTTGGAAATCAAGTAAACTTAAAGATTAATTTTGATTTGGGTTGTGGAAACCGAAAGGGAGTACGTTGGTGAAACCATATCTTGCGGAAACCATACGGGAGTACGTTTCTTGGTTAAACACTTAAAGATAAATTAATTGAAAGTTTATTTGAGTTTTGAATATTTGGAAAGAGTGATTGAATGTTGTATTGAACATCATATTAAGCAAATCCATATATAGTGGGCTTGATTAAAGTTTATATATACGACTGACTACAAAAGCTTCATTGTGTTTGTGAAAGGATTGTTGAATATTAAATTACATTTTTCACAAGGTTTTCAAATTCATAATCACGGGGCTTATATAAACAAACAAACAATCTCAAGATCTTATATTACCAAAGTGCTAAATACTTTATATTTTGGTTTGGTTGTTTGATGTTTAACTTATACATGACAATTAAATTGATTGTTTGGTTTGAAGATTGTATTTAATTGATTGGTTGTTTAATTATGTTATTGATTGGATAAAAGAATTAAGTTCTTGTGTGATTGGTAAAATTAAACAAATAAGTTAAAGAATTGGTTAAGTGTTTAAAGAAGTTAAGGATTCTTAAAAAAGTAAAAAGAAATTTTTAAAAACCAATTCACCCCCTCTTGGGAATCTATTCCTGATTTCAGGTTATATTGCATGCTATATTTTTACTAGCCATATATATATATCTTATATAAATTGGTTTTTCGATTTTTTTCGATTCGATTTCAATATAAAACCGAAACCGAAACTGAAACCGAACTTTTTTATTTTTGGAAACTGTAACCAAAACCAAAAATCGAAAAACCGAACCGTTTATGGTTTCGGTTCTGTTTCGAGCCAGTTTTTGGTATTTCGGTAATTTTTGTACACCCCTAACAGGTACCTTATTGATAATGATACCAAACAATCTCCAAATTTTATAGTTTTTAATTATTTTGATAATCCATTGTTGTAATACTTTAATATTCAGAGTTGACTGTTATGGATTAAAGTACTTATTTTATACATAATTATTTTTTGAAAATAAAAGAAAAAGATCACGAGAATTAAAATATGATAAAACAAAAATATTCATAAATTTATTTAAAAATTAAAAAAATGATACAAGTCAATTAACATTTTGTTTTGCAAAATTTTAAGTGTCATGTACAATTAAAATTTTTTATCGCATTAAACAATGAGTTTTGTAATACAATAATTAAGTAAAATAATTATAATAATTTCTATTTTACTATAATATTTCTTAAATTTTTAATTTTAATTATATTGTATTGTTATTTGATTCAAAAACAAAAATAAACATTTTGTTCAATGACAAAAGTAAATATTTATTCAATCAAGTTTTTAAGTTATTTTTGTTTTAGAAGTAATAATAAAAACAGGTTGCTAATTTTTAATTTTTATTTCATAATTTTTAAATAATGAAATGCCCAAAAAATTCCATCGAGTTGAAGAGGCCAACCCATATGGTTCTAATACAGGATCCGAATATAACTTCTGGAATCGGGCCAGATCCACCCAAATCCTACTCGAATCGGTCCGGATTCACCATCGGACTCGGATCCAAATTATTGGCCCGTAAAGTTCGCCCATATTAAAAGCACACGGCTGACGCGTTTGTTGTGGTTTCTCTGTGACTGCAAGTCCCATGGAACCGAAGGCTTCCCAAGCAGGTCCGAAAACGAAAAACCCTAATTCTCTGCGTCTATTACTCTAATATTCTTTTTCCCTGATTGCTATTTTATTTTGGTTAAACTCCGTATGGCCCCTTAATTTTCTGTGTTTTATTTTTTCATCTCTTAATTATCCGTGTTTTATTTTTTCATCCCTGAATCGATTATTTTTATTTATTGATATATCTGTTTATTTTATTCAATTTTTGTAGAGCTGATTTATTTGGGGTTTGACTTGAAATCGCGATAAATTTGTAATTTTAAGGTCTTGATTGGATTATATCTCGTGTTTCACTTCGTTTAGGCAGCTGAGAATTCTGAGGATTGGAGGAAGAAAATATTTTTATCTATTTAGAGAAAAGAGATTCTGATGTTTGTTCCAACCGTATAATTTTCATTAGTATCAGCCAAGGGGAGGACTGTCTTCTGCCCTTTTTATATATTAATAATAAATGCAATAACTAGAATTAAAATTCCCTCCTTTTCATGTGGCTTATTCCCTCCTTGGAAGTGTGTTGTTCAGATAAAAAACATGTTGTGGCAATGGATATTGGATTTGTTTTTTGGGAAGAGGCTTGGGTGAGGAATTATGCATTTTTTATTTCTTTTCCTCACTCATATTATCTCCCCTTGGCGCAGAATAAGTTCATTGCTTGCTCTTATATATATGTAAACAAATGGGTAGGATTTTCACTTTTGTAGGTTGCTAAATTTTAGGGAGGTGGAGGAACTCTTTTTGTTGTTATTGTTGGAGGGTTGTTGGCTTTCAAGTGAGAGAGATAGCTAGATTTGGGATTTTGATTTTTTAGGAATCTATTCATCTAAGTCTTTATTTGAGCATTTTACAAGAACCGTAGTCTTTTCACCTCCATCATTTTGTTTGGAAAGCCAAAGGACCCTAAGATAAAGGCTTTTATTTGGTTGATTGTTCATAATAGAGGTAATACCAACAATCAGTTGCAGAGTAGGAGGCACTCAAAGGTGTTATCTCTGGATGTTTGTTTCTTGTGTTCTGATAGCTCAGAATTTTTATCACTTCTATTTTTGCATTGCTCTTTTCTTGGGGAATTTGGAATAAGTTGTTTGGTATTTGGGAGAATTGGGTTTGTCCAAATTTAGAGGAGGAATTGTTACATATCTTCTTACAGGATTTGTGAAGAATGGAGATGATTTGGTTTTTTGGACTTGTTGGCTGTTTGCAATATTTTGGGGAATTTGGTAGGAAAGGAATGCACTTATTTCCTCAAGAAAGGAGAATTTCGGGTTCTTTGCTGTGGGAAGGGAGGTGATATTCTTTATATGGTCTTTTGCAGTAGGCTGGTTTTAAGGGATACCCTTTTTTGATCTTCTGTGAGATTGGAAGGCACTTCTATTTTCGATTGTTCTCTAGCCTTTTTTTGTTTTTTCTTTTTCTTAGGAGGATGTTTTATTCTCCTCTTTGTACATTCTTCCCTCTTTAGTGAAATCTCTCTTTTTCCTTAATATATATATTGGGGTTGAAAAAAGGCCATCTTTTGAAAGGAGGGATAATCATTCTCATTCAAAATACTGTCCAACTTGCCCATGTATTTCATGTCATTCCGGGCTTAGTAGCTAGTAGGTTGAATAGCTGGAAGTATTTAGAAGAAATTTCTGTGGGGCAGCAGTGAAATGATCAAGTGGGGTTGAACATATGCTCAGCTCAACTTCAAATTTCAGTTAAAATTTTTCATTAAACAAAACATCTTAATTAACCCAATATATAGTTACCAACTGGAAGTTGCAGCTTATTTTTCTGTATACTTAATTAACACACGCACACATAAAAGCGCTTGTGTGACTCTGTGCGACTGAATTTGTGTGCATGTCCAAGCCTGTGTAGGTTAATTTGGTTTACTGGTTAAAATTTTTTCTCGACCAACCTGAGAAGTGAAAACCAAAATTTTCAAAAGTCCATGCATGATCAACTGAATTATCTGAATTTTTTGGTTAAATCAGTTTTAACCGAAAGTGATGCCCTTATGAAGTATCATTTGGTAGGTCGGAGGTGGTGCAACAACAGTTTTGTGAAGGATGACTGGGAAGCAAAGATTCAATTTGCTTTAATAGGGCCTTGTTGGGGAAATGGTTATGAAGATTCATGGTCGAACAGAAAGAGCTTGAACAGTGGTGGTTTGGGAGTGCTTTTTTAACCCTGTTTCTTGAGAGCTAGGAAATGGGAAGTCTCTCTTTTGTCAAAACCTCTGTTAGAGAGATTTTCCTATGGAAATGCAGTTTTCAGATTTGTTCTTTGCTGGCTAGAAATAAGAATGCATTGGTGAGCTTCAACATGCATGCAGACTATTGAATTACATGGGATGTTCCCTTCTTGAGATGGGACCTTGATGGGATATTAAAATATTCTAGACTTTCTTTGACTGTTTGTACATGGATTCCTTTTAATTGGGCAGGAGAGGATGGAGTTAAATGGAAAAAGACACAAAGTGGCTACTTTGAGGTGAAATCGTTTTTCAGAATTCTTGATGCTGGATATTGTGAAGAAGAAAAAGATTCTTTCCTTGGAAAGCCATATGGAAGACGAGAGCTCCTGCTAAGGTAGCTTCCTTTGCTGGGGAAGCTGCTTGTAATAAATGCTACTTGTGCTGGTTAAAAGATATTTTTTGTTCAGAAATGAAGTAGAGACAGTGCGCTACGTTCCGATAGGTTATAGCTGAACTAGTAAACCTGTGGCACTCAGCCTGAGCCTTGGCTATGTTTGGTGTTAAATTGGTGGCATTTGGATATGTTTTGGGGAGCAGTGAACTTGGAATGGTGGTAGGTGGACGAAGATATGAAAAAAAATGTGCACATGATTCCTCTTACTATTTTTGGTTAATATGGAAAGAAAGAAATCATATAGGGCCTTTGGGGTGGCAATAGTTCCCTTAATACTGTAAATATGTCAAATTTACAACGCTTTTTATTTTTTTGGCTTTTACAGGCAGCATTTCGTGAATAGTCTGAAAGCCATTGACTCTGTTGATATAATCTCTCTCTAAATTCCTTTTTTCTTTCAGGTTGCAACTCGCAAATTCTTCATGCTTCTAATGATATTTCTCCTTGTTTATCCCAAGGGGGGAAAATTGTTCCCACAATTTCTGTTTTTTTTTTTCATTTAGTTGTGGGTGCAGACTCAACTCTGGTACACAAGGTGACACATCTATTGTGATGCCAATATCTTCATAAATAAGTAGTGGCCTTATGGCCTTTCAAAGAGTCATTCTTGCAATGTGTGGTTAACCATGGCATGTTTTATTTAATTTGGAAGGTGAGGATTTTTTTTTTTTGGGTGGAGAATATGAAATATTTATAGGAATGTTCTTAGGTTGCGCTGCCAGCTCTTCAATATGTATGACCACTCCGCACTATGTAAATATGTAAACATGAAATACATATTAATAGATCATGTGCACTGCTTTCTAGCTACGTATCCTAATGTCATCTCTTTTGAAGTCTTGCATACATTATTCTCTGTATGAATACTGGTTTGTTACTTTGCCATTTGCCTATGTCTCTGCTGTCTATTTACTGCTCCTTCACTTTTGATTTGAATAATGCTGGTGCGTAAAACAGCTAACAGCCCTCCACCGAAACCTTGGGAACGAGCAGGAGCTTCATCTGGTCCTGCACCTTTTAAACCACCATCAGCTGGTTGCACTAGTAATGTAGTGGAGGCTTCAGGAACTGCAAAACCTGGAGAAATTATTTCTACTTCAGAGAGAAATGCCACTGTCAACAGAAATTCTCTTGGGAGGCCTGTTCCCTCAAGGCCTTGGGAGCAGACTTATGGAAATAATAGTTATGGAGGTAATAGTGATTGCAATCTGCATTATATTTTTACTTTTTTTTAACTATGCCTTTGTTGTATATATCAAATTAAAAAACAGCTTTATTGCTTTTGTTCTCATCTTTAAATGCAGGTTATAATTCAGGCTTGAACTATAACTCGGGCTACGGTTCTGGACTGTATAGCTCATATGGTGGTGGTGGGATGGGAGGATTGTACAATGGAGGGATGTATGGTAACTCAATGTATAGAGGAGGATATGGTGGACTTTATGGATCTTCTGGGATGTATGGAGGGGGAACATATAGTGGTGGTCTGGGAGGTCCAATTGGTGGTTATGGAATGGGTGTGGGTGGCCCCTATGGAGCTCAAGATCCGAACAATCCATTTGGTGAACCTCCGTCCCCTCCAGGGTTTTGGATTTCGTTCCTTCGGGTGGTAAGCAATGATTACTTGACTAGTTCATAATTGGCATAAGAAGTTCAATCAAAGCTTGGTGGGCTGAAGTCGAACAAACTTATTCTCTTAAATTCACCAAATATGCAGAAGGAATCATTATTAATTTATCTTTAATTCTTCCACATGGTTTTGCATGGTTATGTGCCTGTTTAGTTGTGGAAAATAGTTTTCACTTTCTGTTTTGTTTATTCCAAAGAATTACAAAAAAGGCAGCTTATTTTCAAATTTTCAACATTTGTAGTAAAAAAACTGGAAACAATAAAAAAATTGACATTATACACTTGTGTTTTCCAATTTTTCAAATAATTACAAAAAAGCCACATTGTTTTCCAATTCTCTAAATTTGTGTAGGAAAGTTGGAAAACGTCTTTTTATTATTTTCTATATTTCTGATTTCTTATATAATTTTAGAAAATTGGAGAACAAGATGAGATTTTTGTAATTATTTGGTAATTTAGAAGTGCAAATAAAAACTTTTTTCCATCACTAAACAAACACTTTATTCTTAACTTCTTAAATCCTAAACTTGGAAAATCGAAAAATAAGCTGGCATTTTTATAATTCATTGGAAAACCAAAATGAAGAATGAAAATTGCTTTTCACGGAAACGGGCCCTAAATGTGGCAATAACTGAATCGCATGCTGAGTGGATTACCCATATCCAACATTGGTCATCTTTGATGCAGCTCAACTATTTTTAGTTGTCTTCCCTGCTTTTACGCAACATCTTCTGTAAAATTTAGCGATTTTTTTACCTACCAAATAAATGCATATAAATTAATAAATAATGTTTAATAGCCCTCAGCTAAAATGTTCACATTGTTGATTGACATCTCCTCTTGCATAGCATATAAGGACAGGGATTGGTTTAATCACTGCCAAATCAAATTCTTGAAGAGGGTAGTTTGAAATCACCTTTGGAGGAGACAAGGCCTGTTATTAATACCATTTATTAGGAGATTCCCTTTTGAGACTTGTTTTTTTTTTTGGCTTGGTCTTTCGAGACTTGGTTGGAAGTCGAGTTTCAAAATTTGTAATTAGGACTTAGGAGGCATGAAGTTCTGAGTCATGGCAGTCTGTTTCTAGATTCAGGCCATGCCTAGCCAAGAAGGAGCAATTTCGACAGTAAAAGGAAAAGCAATGTTGCAACATCCATAATTGGATTTGATTTCAAGGGTTTAAAGAATGGTGGATTGGGGGTCATACCTGGTTTAAATGGCGCAAATAGAAGGGTTTTCTTGATATCTTTGGTTGGGGAGAAGAGGGTGCAGGAGGCGATGCTGTGGGTGAGGAGAGAGGAAGTTAGATACAGGAAGGTAGAGGAGAGAGGGCATCCTTTGTCAAATTTTTTTTTTTAGCCTGGATTGGCCAGTGGGGGAGGACAGGCCAAGTTCCCCTTCTTGGCCAGTACAATTCCTCTTGTTGTCCGCATAAAACATGGGATAAGATTCCTTAGCCTAGCCTAGCCTAGTCAATGAACCAAATGCACCCTGGAGGCTTTAGGATAGGTTGAAATAAGATTGAATATATGAAATGTAATCTTGGCCACATAAGTAGGAATGCTGGAGATAAAATTAAACTTGATAATCAAGAAATTAATAACACTAGTAGATCTCTATATCTAAAATTTATTATGCAAGCGGATGGAGAAATTGAAGAGGATGTAACATATGGAGTTAAAGCAGGTTGGCTATAATGGAGAGTGCTTCAGGTGTGCTGTGTGATCATAGAATACCCTTATAATTAAAATGAAAATTCTATAGGGCGGCTGTAAAACTGACCATGCTCTCTATGGATCAGAATGTTGGACAATTAAGAAACAACATATCCAAAAAAAATTGCCAAAATGCAAACTTTTAGATGGATGAGTGGTATAACATTGAAGGATAACTTAAGGATAGAATATATTTGCAATAAGTTAGGTATAGCACTGGTAGAAGATAATTGAAGGGTTAGTTGGTTTGGACACTTGAAAAACAGGTCTAGTAGTACACTAGTGAGAAGGAGTGAGCTAATTACTTTTATTGGTATTAGAAGAGGTAGCGTAGGCTAAAATAATATTAAATGACATAGTGAGGAAGGATTTAATAGCTCTCAAGCTTTCTGAGGGACTTGCCTTCGATTGTGTAAGTTGTTGGAAAAGGATTCATGTATCCCACCCCATCTAGAGGGTTTTAAGACTTCTTCTTGTTGTTGTTGATTGTCGTGTATTTACTGTGTTTGAAAGAATGCAAATTTTAAACTATTCATTAAGGAAGCAGGTTAAAGTTAGAAGGAAATGATTCTGCATTTTTTTACCTTTCTTATTTTGAAAGAGATTTTTTTTTTAGAGATTTGTTTAGATGACGATAACATAACATGAGGATATTTTCTTTAAGACTTGAGTAAATTTATACTTGTATTATTTTGGTGATTTTGAAGTTGAATCCAATTTATTCAATGAACTTGTGTGCAATCAGAACAGACAGGAAACCAAATTATACCTACCTCTGTCATGTCCAGAAATTTGTAATGAAATTCAGTGTGTTGAATTTGGAGTTTTTATTTGAGATTTGGCTTAATACTTTTGCATTCCATAATGCCAAGTAGCATTTCTGTAGGTGTCCTATTTCAGTAGCATATTCCACATTCCTTCTTTCTTGTAATGGCAGATGCAAGGTGTGGTAAACTTTTTCGGCCGAGTTGCCATTCTCATTGACCAAAACACACAAGCATTCCATATGTTTATTTCAGCACTTCTTCAGGTATTCTTTCTTCTCTCCTTGAATCTGTCTCCTGCTTTTTATTTTCAGATTTAACCTTCAATATCCATCATTAATAGGGAAGCCTACCATTTATTGTTTAAAAATTATATGCACCACATGGTATTTGGCTGAGCTATCTGTGTGTGTCAGAAAGATTTTTGCATCCCTGACAGCCCCTGAGGTGGCAAGCCCAGGCAGGGAGTAAAAGTAGGTTTCACCATGGCAGTGAAAGGTTGGGGAAACATCCAATTTATCAATGGGTGTGTGGTTCGAAGGAAAATTTAATGAATCTGAACATCCAATATGTCGGCGTGTAGTTGAAAGGAAAATTTAAAAATCTGTTTATACACCACTGCCTAAACCTCCACATATGTAGGTGTGGTGTACTCCATCCAAAAAAATGTCAGGGAACACCTCCATGAACAGCCTTCCATTGAGTGATACATTTCAGTACTTTTATCAATTTATTGCGAGTAAAGGTGCTGCAAGACCTGCCATACAGCTTCCCTTTATCATTTTTCAACCTTGTTATTTTGCAGCACAATATAGCTATTTTATGAAACATGGTATTGTTGCAGCTTTTTGATCGCTCTGGCTTATTATATGGAGAGCTAGCAAGATTTGTATTCAGGCTGCTGGGAATTAGAACAAAGCTCAGAAAGGCCCATCCACCCGGTCCAGATGGACTCCCACTCCCTGGTCCACCCAGTGCGCATTCGGGTCAGAACTACATGGGGAACCCCAAGGCTGCTCCAGGTGATTCTTGGGACAATGTGTGGGGAAATGATGGCAACAAATGATGAATAAGAGATTTCTTGTCGGGTATGATACCTGGGACAGTGATGCTATTGAATGACATAAAGGTGAGATAGTTTTGCTTGGGATTGCATTGGATCCTCCCGGAACTCAAACAAACCCTTCCCCGGCCTCGTTCCTAGCCTGCACCCACCCTCAAAAGAAAAGATCTGTTTATTAGTTGTAACAATAGTGGTTTCCCCAATGGTCTGTTGTAATGAACACAAATGTACTAAAGAACATTATTTGCAAAATGGAATTACATATTTGTTACCCTGTGTTGTCTTTGTTGTTGTTGGTGATAAATGACACTAGAAGATAATGGAACGTTGGGCTCATATTTACTCAATTGAGATTGTGTTTGAAACATTCTTGTCAAGTGACAAATGCCCGACTCTGACTGAATGCTTGTAGGGTTGCCACCCTTGATTGTTATGTTGGGGGATTTGTTTAAAAGTTGACCACTTTGCTAGTGCTCCTGTTACTTTTGGTTGGGGGAATGAAATGGGGAAAAAAAAAAAAAATAAATAATAATAATAATAATAATAATAATTTTTGTGCAGGAACTTAGTAATTTAAAATTGGTTTTTTAAAGGGGTGTTTGGTTAAATTAAGTGAATAAAATTTAATTCAAATATGATTTGTGAACTAAATTTGGATGTTGAATTGTTTTAGCTGCTCGACATTTAATATTTGAATCTGTTAATTTCTGAATTTTAATCTTGTATATTTCAGTTAAGTGAAGTGTTTTGTATTTTAATTTTGGTCATTTTCATTTTTCATAAATTGTAAGAATGGAAGAAAGACATTTGGATTTTTTCACTGGTGGAATCTTATGCGGGATTATATGAGTAATTTTAATAACATTGACCCTATGTTTGGACAACTCTTGTTGTTAAGAGTTGTATTGGTTTTTGGAGAAGATGCAATATAGTTGACTATATATTGTTGTAGTTGCGCTTCCATGACTTCTTAATTCTCAATTCAGCTAATCACGAACTCTTTCTCACACTTTCTTAGGATGCACAAAGATGACTTAAACATACTCAGACCAATCACTAATTTTCAATATAAAAAATAAAAACCCAATCTTAGCTTTACTAATTTTCATTTTCTGATATCAACTAGCAAAAATTGAAAAGTCAAAATTTATGATTTTTAATGGGGCTAACCTACCATTTTATTACTAGAATATGCAGAATTAAGTTCTGCCAATTAAGTCACTCATTCCTTATAAAATTTTCAATTAAAATAAAAAATAAAATGGCCATGTAAATTTACATTTTAAAATGTAATTAAACCAAAAATAATCACAAATTTTCTTACAATTTGAAAAAAAAAAAAGCGTTCAAAGAATTATTATTATTTTTTTCAATTGTCATGTGCAACAGTATTGTTCTTGGAGCACTAAAAAATATGCTTAAAATATAATAACTAGATAAAATAATTGTGATTGATTATATTTTTATTATCATACTTTCCAATTCGTATTTTTTTCGATTTTATAATTTAATTTTATTTCTTCATTGTACTTTTTTCATTATCTAATTTTATAATTTGTTCCACTTTCATTCTCACTGTTTTGGTCATTTAAAAAAAATAATCTGATCCGAAGCCAAAATAAAGCATGTATATGAAATCATTTGAATGATAGTAATAATGGGCAATCAGCAATCCTCCACCTCATTTATGCAGACCAAACATAAAATTAGAAATCGGGTTCGTGTTTCGATTCTTCAGGATACCCAGAATCAGTGAAATAGAGACCTTATGCCAATGCTGTGGGTGCATTTTGCATTACAAAAATTGAATAAGTGGGAAATAAATGAGTGAAATACATCGATGCTACAGAAAAAGATGCTGGGACAAAGGACATCAACTGGGTAATTGAATATTTGACTCAGCATTTGGCCATTCCTCAAAATTGAACTGCAATTTTGGGACAACTCTATTACAGACGCAACCAAAATTGGGAAAACTGTAGTTTACAGTTATGTACAGATTCTCAAACGCTGAACTCCTTTACTCACAGAGATGAGTTGTTTCATAACATGAAAAATTCTAAATATAGCTCCAGGATACTAGCGTACTATTTCTCAAAAAGCTTCATCACAGCAAATTAAAGCTACCGTAGGCCCATCAACTCCTTCAATTTGTCCATTTGACTGCAATGAAAATATAGAAATTATTCATGTTCTTAAACAGTGACTCAATTTAATGGGCAAATGGTTTTCAAATGTACAATAATTTAAGATCAGTTGTAAGAAGCCTCAATTGGCACAGATACCCTTGGAATGGTCATTTATGCTCCCCATTAACTCAACTAGCATAACCATAATTTGAAATTAAGCTTTCTAAACAGAGATATAATCCAACATATAGAGAGAGGGAGAGAGGAAAACACGTGTATAGAGAAAATGATAGGACAAGCAAGAGTACCTCTTAGGAAATGAAGGTATTTGCTCTTCAACTGCCTGAAGAATAACTGAATCATCCACATCTTCTTTGAAAGAGGTCTGCCTCTTTTCTGCGACTGCATGTGATAATGGAAAACATCACTATTTCTAATCATCATAGCATAAAAAGTGTATTAAAAAAGAAGAAGAAATATCATATGGATTGGGTTGACAATCCTCAAAGTGGGTGGCATCCCTCAATATTTCCAACAGAAAGAATTTTATGGCCGAAGTTTTGACATCATTAGATGACTTAACATCTCAGATGTGTTATTCATCAGGCGTACAAGATCTTGCAGTCTGTTCAATTCAACAAAGCATACTTCAAGGTGATACAAAATCAACAGGCTCGATGATGCACTTGAACAAATCAAGGGTTTCTTGGGGCCTGCTCAGGATAGCTTCAGAGTATAAGTGATGTGATTGTTAATTTGAACATCAATTTTGGAAGAAGCTTCAATAGCCAACCTCTTCAAATAGTGATTACAACTCAAAACAATTTCCAAAATTGACCAACTAAATTGTCGGAGGCTAGGCAAAGCTAACTTGCACTATGAGGTCATTTTATATTGGCAAGTTCCCCAAGCACCCAGTTAGGTACTGTACACGCTAGGAATCTTTACAGATATATACAAGGTCTTAAATATCGATTTTGACTAAAATTTCGAAGCGCCAAAAGTCAAAAAATTTCAATGGAAATGCTGATATCAATTTTGATTTTGATTTCAATTTTAAAAAGTTATGGAAATTTAGTACTAAAATATGGAATTCTTTTATGAAACCTTACACTATTAATAAACATAGTAATGTAAGATTTAGAATGAAATATTAATAAACATAGTAATGTAAGATTTAGAAATGAAATATTATAAACAAAACACATGAGGATTGTTACATGGTGCGTAAGGTGCAGTAATGGTATTATAATGTTGTGATATGTGGCTCACATTCTGAGAGGATGACATGAACAAAGGGAAAACATGATGGAAATCAACATGTAGCAAGGAAGACCACCGACGGTAGCCCTCTAACCGTCGATGGTAGCCCTTTAACCACCGACGGTTTGGAGTAGTGCCTGAGAGATTTTACTCTCAGCCTGAACCCGTCGATGGTATGACACAAACCGTCGGATGATTGGGCTCAGGAACCTAGCGCAGATTTTCAAATTTTGAATAAGGGACATTAAGTTGGTAGGGGTTTGGAGGGAAAGCCTTTGGGAACTCTAGTCATATGTCATTTGTTGTATTTGAAAATATTTATTCATGTTTTTGGACAAGAAGATGGTGAATATTGCTGATTGCTCCCGTGGATGTAGGCATTACCGAATCACGTAATCCTTGTGTCTCTTTTGTCATCGCTTACATATAATCTGCGTGGTTGTGTTATTTTGTATTTTCACTGTTGATTGCTGCGTTATATGCTTGTGTTATTTTGCTGTGCATTCGATTTTATACAATAAATTTGTATTAGAGCATTGTTGTAATGACCTCTGGAACTTCATCTACAAAATTTGACGTTGTCAAATTTGATGGAACCATAAATTTTGGTTTATGGCAGAAAAGGGTGAAGGATTTGTTAGTGCAGTAAGGAATGGTGAAGGTCTTATACGGAGTTCAACTAGAAGGCATGAATGAGGCAAATTGGAAAAAATTGGAAGCAAAAGTTGTGGCTATTATCAGATTGTGTTTGGCCAATGATGTGTTGTATCACGTCATGGAAGAGGATTCTCTTGCGATTGTTTGGCAAAAGCTAGAAAGTCGGTATATGCCTAAGTCTCTTATGAATAAACTTTTTCTTAAGCAAAAGATATATTGGCTTAAGATGGTGAAAGGTTCGGATTTGAACTAACACATCAACACATTCAATCAAATCATAAGTGATTTAATGCGGGTAGATGTGAAATTCGAGGAAGATGACAAGACATTGATGCTACTCAATTCCTTACCAATGTCTCACACGTATGAAAACTTGGTTACGACTCTAACATGGGGTAAAGAAACCCTGAATTTGGAAGAGGTAACAAGCACGTTGTTAGGCTTTCATCAAAGAAAGAAAGTCAGCGATGAAATTTCACGTGGTGAAGGGCTTGTGGTGAAGGGAACCATGAATGTGGGAGAGGAAAATTTAGGAATGGATCGAATCTAAATAAGGCTCGATAGCAGTCTAAGAATAAGAAGGATATCTGGTGTTTTAAGTGCAGTAAAAGAGGGCACATAAAATTGTAGTGTCCGAAATTGAAAAAAGGAAATGTTGAAAAGCAAGAAGGTACTCCAAAATCAACGAATGTAGTTGAAGAAGAAAATTCAAGAGTAGTGATGGTGATATACTTTCAGTTTCATTGGGGTTAGATTGCCTCACGGACTCTTGGATCCTAGACTCGGCGTGTTGTTACCACATGACACTAAATAAGGAATGGTTCAAACTCTTATAGGTCAGTTAATTCTAGTTTTGTCCTTATGGATAATGGCGTTTCATATAAAATCATTGGAATAAGAAATGTAAGAATTAAGATGTTTGATGGTGCTGTGAGAACCTTATGTGATGTAAGACACATACTAGACCTACGGAAGAGTTTAATTTCATTAGGCACTTTGGATTGTAAAGGATTCAATTACAAGACTGAAAGTGAAATTATGAAGGTGTGTAAAGGTGCTCTAACGGTGATGAAAGGGCAAAAGTTAGAGAGAAACATCTATGCACTGCTGGGCACTACAGTTGTAGGTGGACTTGCAGCCGTAGATTCTGAATTTGATGACACCGTTTTGCAGCATATGCGGTTAGGGCATATGGGTGAGCATGAGATGAAGGAACTTCGTAAGAGGCAACTCTTGAAGGGTATGAAAACATGCAAACTGAATTTCTCTAAGTTTTGTGTTCTTAGGAAGCAAAATAGGGTGCAATTCAAAACAGCAACTCACAAGACAGAAGGTATTCTTGATTACATTCATTCTAATGTTTGGGGGCCGGTGAGAGTAGCATCATGGAGTAGACATATGTATTTTGTAAGTTTCATTGATGATTACTCATGGAAGGTCTGAGTGTACTTCATGCAGCATAAGTCAGTTACATTTTCCAGGTTTAAATTGTGGAAAGCTGAGGTGAAAAACCAGATCGGGAGAAGAATTAAATGCCTCAGGTCAAACAATGGGACCGAGTACGCTGATTTGAGGTTTATGGAGTTATCTGAGCAGCAGGGCATAAGGATACATTTCACAGTTCGTCGGACACCACATCAAAATGGTGAGGCTGAAAGGATGAATCGAACTCTGGTTGAGAGAGGTCAATGTCTCAAGTTGAATACAGGGCTAGCAAAGAACTACTGGGCCGAAGCAGTTAGTATGACTTGTTTCTTGGTAAATCGATCGCCAAGGGCATTACTAGAGGGGAAAGTTGCAGAGGAGGTATGGACAGGTAATGTGGTAGACTACCCCGTTTGGGGATATTCGGTTGTCCAACCTATGTGCACATATCTTGTGAGAAGAAATTGAAGCTTGATGCAAAGTCTAAACGCTACATTTTTCCGGGGTATCAAAAAGATGTGAAAGGGATCAAGCTGTGGGATCCGATGACAAACAAGGTGGTGATAAATAGAGATGTAATTTTCGATGAGAAAGTTATGGTGAAGCGTACTTAAGAAGATGACGAAGAGAAACAAAAGCCAAAAAACTGGAGCAGAGATGAGCATGTTGTGCAAACTCAGGGCAATGATCATGATCCCCCGATTGTAGGGAGTTCTAGCTCGGGAAACCAGCAAGTTGACAGTGTTCCTATACGGAGATCTAGACGCATTATCAAACCACCGCCAATGTATGGATTTGATGATCCGGTATCATATGCTTTCATTACCAGTTGCAAAGATCCAACTAATTTTCAAGAGGCAGTGCCGGGCAAGAGAAAAGTAGATGGATGAGATCTATGATGGAGGAAATGAAGTCATTGCATAAGAATCAAACTTGGAATTTGGTGGAATTTCCAGACAGGAAGAGGGCGATAGGTTGCAAATGGATATATAGGAAGAAGGAAGCAATTCAGAAAAGGAGAAAAATTCAAGGCACGGTTAGTGGCAAAGGGATACTCACAGAAAAAAGAAGTAGATTATGATGAAATCTTCTCACCTGTAGTCAAAAATACTTCCATCAGGTTAGTGTTGGGATTAGTGGCACACTATTATATCCATTTGGAACAAATGGACGTGAAGACAGCATTTCTCCATGGTGACTTGGAGGAGCAAATCTATATGGTACAGCTAGAAGGATTCAATTAACCCGGGTAGGAACATTTAGTTTGCAAATTGAAGAAGTCTCTTTATGGGCTGAAACAGTCTCTGAGACAATGATACAATGGTTTGATTCCTATATGATCCAGATAGGCTATAGGAGGTGAGTATGATTGCTGCGTATATGTGAAAAATCTTGATGATGGTTCTCTCATTTTCTTATTGCTGTATGTCGATGACATGCTAATTACTGCGAAGGACATAATTGAGGTAAATCAGTTGAAGAATTGAATGAAGAGTTTGACATAATATATCTTGGGGCAGCCAAAAAGATACTTGGGATGGAGATTTGTCATGACAGAACTACTAAGAGATTGCAGTTATCTTAGGGCGGTTATGTGGAGAAGGTGTTGGCGAGGTTCAACATGGCGGACGCAAAACCGGTATGTACACCTTTAGGGAATCACTTTAAATTGTCTACCGCTGAATGCCCAAGGACGGATGATGATATCTGGGACATGTCAAAAGTCTCCTATGCCAGTGTTATGGGATGTTTAATATATGCTATGGTATGTACAAGACTGGACCCGGAACATGCAGTTAGTGTGGTGAGTAAGTTTCTCTTAAATCTGGGTTGACAACATTGGGAAGCCATTAAATGGATGTTTAGATACTTACAAGGTACTTCTAACTATGGCATCATGTTCGGCAAGCAAGAGAGTAATCCATCAGTTGTGAGGTATGTTGATGCTAATTATGCAGGAGATTTAGAAGACAAAATGTCTACAACGGGGTATGTATTCACCATTGTGGGAGGACCTATTTGTTGGAGGTCCATAATACAGTTTCTAGTAGCGTTATCAACAATTGAATAGGAATATATGACAATCGCTGAAGCTGCAAAGGAAGCGTTGTGTGGCTTACTGGTTTAGTCAAGGAGTTGGGCATACAACAAGGTGGAGTTAAGCTGCGTTGTAATAATCAGAGTGTCATCTATTTCGCGAAGAATCAAGTGCATCATGCTAGAACCAAACATATAGATGTAAGGTTCCACAGGTTTCGGGAGTTGATTTCTCCAGGTGAACTTGTGCTTGAGAAAGTTCACACTTTTGAGAACACAGTGGATATTTTGACGAAGTCGATTACCACGGATAAGTTCAAGCATTACTTGGACTTGCTTCATGTCTCTAGTTGTTAGAAAGGAGACGGTCCTAACTTAATGTCCCAAGGTCAAGGTGGAGCAGCAGGTTTATATTTTCAATTTCTCCTAAGGCGGAGATTGTTGTGATATGTGGCTCACATTCTAAGTAGAGGGCATGCACAAAGGGAAAATATGATGAAAATCAACATGCAGCATGGGAAACCGTCGACAATAACCCTCTAACTGTCGACGGTTTGGAGCAGAGATAGGGTTGGGACAATTTTAGGTTTATGAGAGAGTTCAAAAGCATAAGGAGGGATTAAAGAAGTGGAATGACAATAGAAGATGAGGTGTCCCCCCCCCCCAAACTTTTTCTTGGTAGCAAAGATATTTTATCAATATATAAAGAATTTACGTAAAGAAGAATACGACATCGCCTAATAAAGTCCAGAATAAACCAAAAGGAATATCCAGGAACAACAAAAAAAAAGAAAAGAAAACAAACAAAACTACAACTCCCAAAATCAAACCAACAGACCACTCCAATCTCGCTGAACTTCCAGAAAGCTCACACCATTGAAATACACAAACCCAACACGCCACAATGATGCCAAATAGTGAACTTCTTCCCCGAAAAGATCCATACATTACACTCCAACCATAACCCCCAGAACACTGCAAAGAAACCACATTTCCATAAAGCAAGCCTATCCTTCCTCCTTCCAATGCCCACAAATGAATATCCAAAAGTTCCTCCACTGATTATGGATAAACCCAACTTTCTCATAGAACACCAAATAACTTGTTCCGAATTCTCCATGCAAAATCACAATGCGAAAAAAGATGAGATGTGAATAGCAAAGCACACAAACATCTGGAGAAAATGCATTCAATGGTCTCCTAATCAGCAACAAGTATTAGTACTGATTCTATTAAGCACAACCAACAAAATAAAAGCCCTAATTTTGAGGGGAAGGAAAGGAGGAATTAGACTGGGTTCAAGAACTCAAAAAATGATTTACAAGAATATACCCCCAAGCTCAAATGGAAAGACAAGGAAAAAATGTGGATAAGATACTATTCCACAATCAAAGGTCTTTCCAAAAACGAATTTGTGCAATTTTAATGTGAGGGGTGAAAAAGGGATAAATCTGCGAGAGCGATCTCCACGGAGTCTCCAAAGAACATTGAAAACTATCATTGGCATCCCATCCATTCTCACTTGACCCAAACTTGCTTCTAATGATCCTATGTCAAAGGGAAGAATCCTTTTTTTTTGTTGGGGGGGGGGGGGGTTTGGGTTGAATGCAATAGCCATTTAGCTAAGAGAACAGTGTTTTTAGACATACCAACTTTTCAGGATCCACCCTCCAATTTAGACATGCACATCACATCCCAATTCAACAAACTTGAATAAGAGAAAAGAGCCCCCTCCAACAATCTAAATGCTTCACCATGCTTTCCACTACCAAGTTCCAAAAATCCATGGATCTAGGGTTACCTCCCAAGGGGATAAGTCAACAAGGGGATAAGTCAACATCCAATCTAATAAACAATGCCACACATTAAAAGACCACTCCCTTGCACACACATCACACACAAACCACTCTTCCCCATGTTAATCTTAAGCCCAGACACCCTCTCAAAAACATGAAGAATACCCAAAATACTCTTGAAAGAAGGGCTATGATCATTTAAGAAGAAAATGGAGTCATCTTGTCAAATGCATTTTTCACATCATTATTAACGGAGAACCTAAATTGTGGTTTAGGGCTTTGAAGGGGGTTAGGCAAGAGGATCGACTTTCTCGTTTGGGTGGTAATCCTAGGCCTATTGAGTTTTGAGATTCTCTAGCGAAGGTGTATACGAGATTAGAAAGATAGAAAGGTACTTTATTTTCTCTATGTGGCAGGATCACCCTTAATTAGGCATGTCTTTTGAGCATTCTTCTCTATTCTAGTATATTTTTATAATTCTAGTGAGTGTAGCAAGAAATATCTCTTAAAAGAGTTGTTTGTTCTAAAGTAGGGAAGGAAAATGAACATTTAGTTAGTTAGGACATTATGTGCCGCCATGTAGCTCTAAAAAGAAGGGCGATTGGGCCTTGGCAAGTTGATGTTGCTTTAATGGGTCAATGGCTTTGGCCATTTACCTTAGAGGAGATTTCCCTTGGGCATAAAATTATTTAAAGTAAATTGGGCACGTAAATTGTAAAGTAATGGGCGGGATTCTAAAATGTGCCTAAAATGAACCAATGAAAGCCTTTGAAAGTTATTTTGTAGATCTATCCTCTTTTTATCCCTTACACCATATTTATTGTGGTACTGAGAATTGCATTTGGTTTTTAGGAAGACATTTCGTTGTGTGATGGTGTGCTTCGCACTTCCTTTCCCCATTTGCATAGGCTTTCCTCGTTGCACAGTGGAACTATCTCTTCCTTTATTTGTATTTCAAATGGGGATGAGATTTCTTGGGACTTCCATTCCCGTAGGTCTCTTGATAGTAGGGAGGTGTTGGAGCTCTCTTCTTCATTGTGCTTGTTGGAAGGTAGTCATCATGCCGTTATGAGAGACTATCAGTTGTGGGTACCAGAATCTAGGGAAATCTCTTGCAAGTCCGTTTTTGAGCTTTTGATCCAAGAAAACTTTTCTTTCCTGCTTCATTGTACCATTTGGAAGGCCAAATCTCCCCTATGATTAAAGCTTTTATTTGGATAGTTGTACCTAATAGAGTTGACAGTAACAATTTGTTGCAAAGGAGGCTTTTAACTTTGTGTTCTTCTAGTTCAAAAATCTACTTCTCACATGTTCCTTCACAATTCATTTTCTTGGAGAGTTTGGAAGAAAACTATTTGGTTTATTTGGAGAGAGTAAGGTTTGTCCAGAGTCAGTGGAGGATTTATTAATGAGAAGTAGATTTAGTTCAGCTTTGTAGAGGTGCGGGTTTTTTTGCTGTCTTGCAAGGTATTTTGTTGGAGAGGAATGCTTGTAATTTTAAAGGGAAGAAGATGACTTGCTCTGTGCCTGGGATAGAAAGAGTATAGGGCCTCCTTGTTGGCTTCTGCAGTAGTTGTTTAAAGGGCCATCTTCTTCAGATCTTTTGCGTGATTGGATGGCAGCACTGTTTTGATTTTTTTTTTTTTTCTCTTTGGTTCTCATTTCTTATAAGGAGGATTTCTTGTTCTCCTTCTTGTACATTCTTTTCTCTTCAATATAACTTCTTCCTTGATTTTGAATTCTCTTTGGTTCTCATTTCTTATAAGTAGTTTGAGCATCTATCATTGGCAATGGCACAGGTTGGGTTTGGAAGCCAAGGGAAGTAACTTTACTGGCACAACTACTACTATTTATCATTTTCCAATTTTTTAAATTAGCAATTGCTGTGGTCCAATTCACCATGCTTTGGGAGCATTCCATTCTAAGTGCAGGGATATATTTGACAGAAAACTACAGCATAGTGATTCCAAGAATTGCAAACCATAATGATGATAGTTAGGTTTTACCACCCACCAATCCCTCACCAATCCCCAACCTCAAAAAGAAAAATTGTCTAAAGAGTCGAATCAAACAAAGAACATATTTTCATTACCTTGGAAATCTTCAGAAATTAAGAAATTGCCTCTGAGATATGATTCAGCACTAAAGTCTAAATCAAAACCTTCTCTTAGGGCGAAAAGCTCCAATGAACGACCAATGAGATGATATGCAACCATACTAGTCTTGTCACAAACTTCTTGGAAGGCAAGATACTCATTCCTAGACATGCTTTTGTTGTCGGGCAAAATTTTTTCTTCATTTGCAGAAACAAAGTCCTGTCTTTCTACAGAACCAATCCCTGTATTTGCTTCAACGTCCTGTCTTTCTACAGAATTGTCATTTAACCTTCCATTTGCAGAAACAAGACCAGGAGAATCACTCATATGCATTGTAGATGTAACCAAATTAGAATATGTCGGTCCTCTTTCATCCATCTTCTCTACTTGATTTGTACCCATGGTCTGCACACTGTTCAGAAATTTTGATCGCTGAATGGGAGAAGTTTGGGGATCTATTAAATTCATGTCAGAAATATTACCAGGTTCAGCTCCCTCAGTGGAATCCCCATTAGACCTTCCAATTGGAGCAACAAGTTGTGGGGAGCCTATTTCCTGGTTGGAAGAGGTGGATGGCTTACAGTCAATTGTATTTGAGTCCCCAATACTTCCCATTAGCTGACATGAATAACTAGAATGAGAAGTACTAATTTGAAACTTGCTAGAGTTCTGCTCCCAATCATCATAATTATCACTATCATAATCTTCATCTAGATCCTCCACATATGCATCAGTGAAATCTTGATCTAACCCACGGTCGGGAAGCAAGTCCCATAGAATCTGCTTCATCTGAGCACTGACACTCAATACATGTTCTACCTCCTCTTCTATTTCCTTGTTTGAAAAATATGAATGCCTTGAACTTTGAGACCTCCTGTTGATAATATCAAGGGTTTCTAATAAAAACTTTGGGATGGTATCCAAGTCACCGCACTCAAATAGATATTCAGTCAGCAATTTCCCAATCGCTGTTTTTAGACTCCTCTTAGATAATTCAGCCTTCGGGTCAAGAACAAGTTGTAAATTCTTTAATTCTGCTGGTCTAACTTTATATTTTAGTAACCAAATAGCCTTTATTATGTTGTTCTGCAAGGACTCTATTTCTGGGGGAAATTGTTGGAACTCTGTTACTAATGAATTAGGATTGCCTGGTGTTATCTTCAGTGACAAGTTAGCAACTGCCATTGCTTTAGCTAATGGCTCCTGTAGTACATCCCCTTCACCAAGTTCTGAAAGCATCTCCAAAGAAGTACTCCTCACCTGACAGACTAAACGGTCTCGACTCCAACCAGATTTGGAGTGATGAAGCTGTGGGACTCCTCCCTTGACACCTTTGAGCTTCCTGTGCATTGCATTGAGGGTTTGGAAAGGCATGTCCTCAAGTCCGTCCAGTACCTTCATAACAGCATCATGATGACATTGGGTTGCAGCAGTCCAAAGTGTGATATAATTCTTTCGGAAATTATCTCGATCCTCAAGAAGCTTAGATAGCAGTGTACTCAAATCTGCTTGGTGATGGTTTTGACCACGATTATTAAGAATTTTTGAGAGAGATTCCCTGATGAGCTTCTTCATCTTCCTGTGGGTTTTTTCAAACTTAACAGTCTCTCCTGTAAGCATCTTGGCAAAAAAGTAAAGTCCTTTATTGGTCAAATCATCTAGATGGGAGAAAAGAAATTTTTTAATATGAGGCAAATCCAGTTGCATATTGTTGTCGACTACATGATGCCCTCTTCCCCAAAAACATGCTCCGAATTCTTTTTCAACACAAGTTTTGACAGCCTCATAAAACACCTGAAAACAGAAATTAAGAAATGTCACAAGACAGAAATTACGAAACATCACAAGATGATAGTGAGAAAATTATGGGACAGTGTAAAAATTAGTCTAACAAGCTATGCATGAGAAGATAAACCCACACAACAACCACAGATTAACCAAAAGAGACATAGCAGGTGACAATTGTAGATGCAACTATATATCAGTCTGCTTTTTGAAGGAGAAAAACGATCCTTCTATACCTGAACTTGGGCAACATCTTGATGCCAACAGGTAACAGGTAACAGGTAACAGGTAACAGCATGCAGCCCCATATAAAACATAATAGAAAACAAGGAAGACAAAACGATTTTGTAATCACATTACACTATCTTAGGACAATCTCACAAAATAAAACATAAGACCTCATTTGCAGCAGCCTATAGTACAGGAGTGAAGATATCAATTAAACTTACAAAATATTAAAATTCTGCAACGTGGACTAAAGTGAGTCATGACCAAAACACATCTCAGCCCATGACAGTTTTTCAGATCTAGTCATTCCTTTCTATGAGTTTCTTTGAATGACAGGAATCAAGGATACAGTTCTATATTGGTGCTTGGTTAAAAGAATTTTTTGTTTAGTTTAGGCTCTATCGGTCACAAGGAGCAGCCTTGCAAAGCAGGGAGCCTTGCGGCCTGGGGCACCGTTTTTTTTAGGTCCTACAAATAAAATTTAGCTGTCCAACTTAAATCTAGAAAACAGCTACTTGGCGAGTTTAAAGTTTGATTTTAATTGTAATTTAAAGGGAATAGCAACTACCTTGGTTAACAATCAATTTCTATGGCAGCTTTGCTGGTTATGCTACACAAGTCATAGTGGGTGTCCGTGGATGTGCATCGCGGCATCATGTGTCTTTACATGATACAGAGCTTGTATAAATGCAGAAATTGACACATAAGCAGTTGCACTAGTTATTTAGCAGGTCACCATGACCCTGCTTTCAGAAACTTACTGAATAAAAACAAGAATTTTTACACTAATGATATTAATGATATTTTTAGAGCTCCTGTCCTCCGAATTATTTGTCCCTTTATTCAATCATAACTGTGCAATTTAGGTTCCAAAGGCAGTCTAGCCATCCAATTTCTTAAACTTTACAGGTTTTCAAAAGAAAAACCACCAGTGAAGTTACTAGATTTCAGTAAATGTGCAGAAAAAGGCTGTCATATACCCAATTGATGAGCCTACTTCTATCAAGCATATGCTGGACACTCATCAGTATGACCATCATTAAAATCATTTATAACCCTTTGTTCTACAATGTATATGCTGGATGACCATCAGCATGAAATCTTCATAGATTTTACTTTTTTAAATACAGTATCACACGCCCCGCATTAACATCCATGTTGCCCCATTGCCATCCTCTCTCTCAAGATTTGACAGGTTCTTGGTGTCCAGGGGTTGGAAAGAGCATTACGCAAAAGTGGTTCAATACATCCTCCCAACACCAATCTTCAATCACCATCCTATTCTTCTCAATACTGGTGGAATTAAGTGGGGCTGACACCATTTTACTTTGAGAACATGTGGTTCAAATTGAAGGATTTAAATATTCAATTAAGAAGGTGGGAAAATTTAAATCAAACCAGTCTAGATAGAGAGAACTGATGCCTGGAAAGGGGCCATTTAATCAACATCCTCTCGTCAGAGTCATTGAGGCACAGGATAATCCATAAAAATTCTTGCACCTCATGAGCCCTGCCCAACTTTATTTTTTGGTCGTCTATTGCCAATTATTTCCCCTTTGCAGGTGGATGTTGAAAGTAGAAACAACCAGGAATTTTTCAAAACCTTGCTTTTGGCTTTAAGCCTTCAACCCATGTTGATGCCTCCCTTCTCAGTTACCATCCTTCTTTTCAATTGTTTGCTTCATTGCTTCCTTCACTAAGAGTATTGCTGCAGTGGAACAGACACAATCAGTCATCATTTTGCATCACCTGCACTATTGCTTGCTTCTTCCCCTCAGAGATGTCAGCTCCAGCCGCAAAATGAGTTCACTATGCCTCCACATCTTCTCCATGAACTAGGATGCCCAAAACCAGTCCTGGCTATGTCTGCCACCATAACTGATCTCTTGGACAACCAATATTCACCTAACTCTTGCATTGTTGAGTCTGGCATGTTGTGAAACTCCTTATCGAGATCTTGGGGTAGCTCAATGACAGGCAAGACATCTGCATGGTCTTAATTTCCATGAAATTGTCAAATTTTCCATCAAAATTTCTGCCTTCTATCACCCTTGAAATCAAAATGGCAGTCAATTTCCATTTTACAAAATTTCTACAAATTATTCAAAATTTATCAAGTTCTCAAAATTTCAGCAAAAGTTTTTTAAATTTTAACTAGACTGAAATTTTCTTGAAATCAAAATTTTGAGATTCAAACCCCACAAAAAAAAATCTCTCTTAATTTATCTTCCTTTTTTCAGTAAAACTAAAGATTACTACGAGAAAAGTATGAATTATAGCTTTCAAACTTTAAAAATACTAGTATATATGTCATGTGGGTTGCACATGATTGTAGTGAATCATATTCTGTAAATGTTTTTATTAATTCTTAATAAATTATATACATTCTAAAAACTAAAAATATATTTTCATAATTTAGTTTATAAAATTAAAGTATGAATATTCAAAGTTAGTTATAAAAGTTCATATTTTGTTTAAAAGTATTAAATACATAAACATAGACATGAATGCTCTAATTAAAATTATGCAAAATATTTAATTTTAATTTCTATATATCCTTATAAATAAAAATTTTAATATATTTTTATTATTTTTCATTTTATAAAAAAATCAAATATATGATTTCCTCTAAAGAAAATATTAATAATTTTATTGCAATTCTAAATTTTGATTTGCTAACTAAAATATTTATAATTTTTATTTTTTTCTTAATTAATGATAATTAATGAATTTTCTATGTTTCAAATAAATTTAAAATTTATTATTTGGAGGGCACTTCTAGGTCAATACTTTTTTTTTAAATTCCAGCTTTTGAAAGAAATATAATAATTTATCCAAATGATATTAGGCACTTTATGATAATTTTTAGAAGATTTTAGAACTCAAAAGAAGTACCTATTTTATTTTAAGATATACCATTTATTTAGCATTTATAATACCATTATGTTTATTTTTTATTTTTTTAATCATATGAATTTTTTTTTATGTGCAAATCTTAAGTTTTAAAATAAAAATTGTAAATGTAAATCTAACTATGAGAGACTTCTTATGGTTTGGAGTTGGGGGTTTTCGGGATCACTTAGTACGGTGGGAGGAGGTCTGTAGGTTTAAAATGGCAGGAGGGTTGGATCTTGGAAATTTGGTGTTTCAAAACATTGCTCACCTAGCTAAATGGTTATGGTGCTTTCCCTTAGAAGATCATTTCCTTCAGCATAAAGTGGTTAGAAGTAAGCATGGGTCGGGGGTGAATGGGTGGGATACTACTATTAGTTTGCAATGTTCTTTGGAGAGTCCATGGAGATCTATTTCTCAAATTTGTCCCTTATTCACTCACATTAATTTTGTGGTGGGAGGGGTTCTTGGATTCGTTTTTGGAAAGATTTGTGGTTTGGGAATGATGTTTTATCTACATCTTACCTCGTCTCTTTTGATTGAGCTCAGGGCGAGATACTATGATTTCTTTCTTTGTGAATTGTGATTGATTTGATTAGCCCTTTGGTTTCTTGGAATTTTCATTTCAGAAGATCTCTAAATGATAGAGAGTTGATGGAATTCTCCTCCTTGTTGTCGTTATTGAATAATTGTCATCTTTCTTCAAATAGGGTTACTCGGTCTTGGGCTTTGGGTCATTTAGGGGTTCATACTTGTAAATCTTGAGTTTTTAGCATGTTCCAACTCTTGCTTTCCTCTATTCTCACATATTTGGAAGGCCAAATCTCCCCTAAAAATTAAGGCCTTCATAGCTAATTGTGCTTAATAGAATCAATTCTAATAATCCGTTTCAAATTAGGAGACCTTTGAAGGCCTTATCTCCATATGTTTGTGTGCATTTTTACTTGAATTCTAAGTCGGCATCTCATTTGTTTTTACATTGTGATTTTGCTTGGAGCATCTGAAATAAATTATTTGGTGCATTAGGAGAAGCTTGGGTTTGTCCAGCATCGGAGGAAGGAATGTTGGCTATTTCTTTTGAGGATTTTGGAAGAAGGATGGGGCTGCTCTTTGGAAATGTGGAATTTTCGCAGTGCTGTGGGACATACGGCTGGAGTGCAATGCATATGGATTTTTCAGGGGAAAAATTGAATAGGCAGTTGGCTTGGGAAAAGATTCATTACCTGGCCTCTTTATGGTGCATTGGTTTTGGATGCTTTAAGGAAGCGAGCTTTTCGGATAACAAGATTGGAGGAATTGTTCACTTTGATACTCTAATGTATTTTTTTGTGCTTTTTAGAATTTTTTTTTCCTGGATTTTCCCATAATTTTGATTAGAGATATCTCAATCTCCTCTCTGCAAATTCTTCTATTTCTAATGAAATCTCTTCTTTTTCTATAAAAAAATGTAAATTTATCTCATATTTATAGAATTTTTTTTATTATTTTTTTAGTTTTACTATTAAAAGATAATAATATTTTTGTCTATAAAATAATTTACACTACTCGTACTTTATATGTGATATATATGTACAACAACAATAACAACAACAAGCCTTAAATTCCACTAGGTGGGGTCCGCTACATGAATCCTTTTCCGCCAATTCACCCGATCCAGAGCATTTTTCTCTATTAGATTAAGGGCTATTAAATCCTTTCTCACCACATCATTCCAAGTAATTTTAGGCCTACCCCTACCCCTTTTCATGCCAAAAACCATAACTAACTCACTTCTCCTCACAAATGCTTTACTAGGCTTGTGTTTTAAATGCCCAAACCATCTAAATCGCCCCTCCCTTATCTTGTTTACAACCGTTGCTATGCCTAAATTTTCGCATATATGTTCATTTCTTACTTAATCTTTTATGTTAAACCACTCATCCACCTTAGCATACGCATCTCAACAACTTTCATTCTTTGTATATGTTGTTTCTTAGTTGCCTAGCATTATGAACCATAAGGCATAGCTGGCCTTATAGTCGTCTTATAAAACTTTCCTTTTAATTTTAAGGGTATTCTACGGTCACACAACACACCTAACGCACTCCTCCATTTTACCCAATCTGTCTTAATTCTATGTATTGTATCTTCTTCAATTTTCCCTTCACCTTGCATAATAAATCCAAGATATCTAAATCTATCAGTGCCATTAATCTCTTCATTATCGAGTTTAATCTTCTCTCTGTTGCAACTCTTTACATTACTGAAATTACATTTCATATATTCAGTCTTATTCCTACTTATCCTTAACCCTTTAGACTCTAATGTGACTCTCCAAAGTTCTAGCTTAGATTCCACTCCACTCCTACATCACCAATCAACATGATATCATTTGCAAACAACATACACCAAGGGATCTCATCTTGGATATTCCTAGTAATTTTATCAATTATTAAAGTAAAAAGATAAGGACTCAAAGTAGAACCTTGATGAACACCTAATGAGATTGGCAACTCTCTAGACTCTCATCCTACGGTCCTAACACTAGTCTCTACTCTTTCATACATATCTTTAATGACCTTCGTATATCTACTACAAACTCCCTTCTTTTCTAATACTTGCCAAAGCACTTCCCTAGGTACTCTATCATAAGCTTTCACTAGATCAATAAAAATCATATGCAAGTCCTTCTTCTTTTCCCTAAACTTTTCCATTAAACTTCTTAAAAGATAAATAGTTTCTATTGTTGATCTCCCAGACATAAAATCAAATTGATTTTCTAAAGTCTTTGTTTCTAATCTTATTCTATGTTCAATTACCCTTTTCCATAATTTCATCGTACGACTCATAATCTTAATTCCACGATATACAGTTTTGAATGTCGCCTTTGTTTTTATACAGAGGTACTAACGTACTTTCCCTCCATTCTTCTGGCATTTTATTGGGTTTTATAATATTATTGAATAGATTAGTTAACCAAATAATTCCTTTATCCCCTAAAAATTTCCAAACTTCAGTTGGTATTTTATCAGGTCCTATAAATTTCCCACTTTTATCTTTTTTAATGTCATATTAACTTCAAGGACTCCAATTTTACTAACAAATCTCCTATTTTTAATCTTCTCTTCTTTTGTCACTTCCAAGTTCAATCTTTCATTTTGTTTTTCATTGAACAACTTATCAAAGTATCTACGCCACTTTTCTTTTATGTATTCTTCTCTAATTAAGACATTATCATTCTCGTTCTTTATACATTTTAAAAAACCTAAATCTTTGCATTTTCTTTCTCTAGCTCTAACAAGTCTATAAATGTCTTTTTCTCCTTATTTTGTATCTAACTTAGTATATACATAAGCTTTATGTTTAACTTCATTGATAGTCTTTTTTGCATTTTTTCTAGCTTCTATATATTTTTCAAGATTTTCTATATTTTTACAATTTTGCCATATCTTATACCAATTTCTTTTTGTCTTAACGACTTTTTGGACTTCTTGATCCCATCACCAACTTTCTTTACTACCCAAGTATGTTCCTTTGGACTCCCCTAAAATCTCTTTTGCTGTCCTTACGATAGAATTCGCCATTTTATTCCGAACAGTATTTGCATCAACCTTATTCCCTATTGTCCAATCACACTTTTTGTTCATTTTTTCTTTGAATTTTACTATAGTATCTCCCTTCAAGTTCCAATCTAGTCCTCTTGTGTTGATTTATGTCACTCCTTCTCTTTCATTCTTTAATATGTATATCTAATACTAAGACTCTATTTTGTGTAGTCAAACTTCCACCTGCGATAACTTTACAATCCTTGCAAGATAAACAGCCCCAGTTCTTAGTTAAAAAGAAATCTATTTGGCTTTTATTGTTCCCACTCTTGAAGGTTATTAAGTGTTCTTCTCTTTTTTTAAAGCAAGTATTCAATATAACCAAATCGTAAGACATGGCAAAATCTAAGATTATATCACTGGACTCATTTTTATCTCCATATCCAAGGTCTCCATGTATCCTCTCATACCCTATATTATCCTTCCCAACGTGACCATTCAAATCAGCTCCTATGAATGTCCTCACAAACATCGAGATCCCTTGTAAAATACTATCCACATCTTACCAAAATTGTCTTTTCAAATTTTCTGCTAAGCCTATTTATGATATGTACAATGCCAGTTTATTCGTTCTTTAGTCTAATGAAGTTTCTTTCTTTAGATTCCAATATTTAACACATCTAAAACGAATTTATAAATATGCTTTTATCTAATTTTGTTTGAATTTACTTTCTTTTAAGAATGTTTTGTAAAATTACAAGGTCATTTTTGCCACAAAACAATTTATTGTATTTTTACTTTTAATCATAGCATAGACATAGATATAGATATGAATATATATATATATAATAGTTTATTACTTTATTTTATTTCTTAGCCAAGTGGAAGCTTTTTTCTTTTAAGACCAAACAATAACTCACATTCTAAACGTAATTTTATCTAATTTTTGATTGAATTTACTTTAGACTATAGAAATTTACTTCTTTTAGCGATATTTGATCTTACTTTTGAAAGATAAAGGCTATTTTTGTCTACAAATTGATTTACACTATTGATATTACTATATATAGTATATAAATTTAATTCTTGTAGAATGTTTGGTTTTACTTTTAAAAGATATAGATATTTGTGTACACAAATTGATTTGCATCATTGATACTTCTACATATAGTATAAGAAATATACCTTTTTTACCAATATTTAGTCTTAACTTTCAAAGACAAGGATATTTTTGTCCAAAAAAGATACACATTTTCATACTTTTATATAGTATATATATATATATATATATATATATATATATATATATATATATATATGAAAAACTAAACTTTGATTTTTTTTTTCCTATTAGAAAAAAGAAAATATATTAGCAAGGCATTAGCAAGGCATCAAGGGGATGCCAACTCGTGGTACAAAACATCAACCACTCTGAAGAGTGTCGCAAACATAAAGAATTAAAAAATGACCATTAGCAACTTTTCCACTAAGCCGGCTGGAGACAGCAGCAATCCATTGGTCTTTGCAGGTATGGATTTTCCCCTCCAACTGAATTTTATGTAACCCACTGCTGCCCAGCCAAGGAAAGAGCCAAACTCCACAAGTTCCTCGTCCAGGGGCAGTGGAGGAGAATGTGGTTGACTGATTCTGCATCAGCCATACAGAGAAAACACCAATTCATGACTGTAAGCCCTCTTTTCTACAGAATACAGATTGTCAGGTGTTAAAATATTTCCATGTATGGACTCCCAAGCAAAAAAAGACATCCTTTGAAGGTGCTTCTGCCCTCCAAATGTGAATCCAAGGGGAGTTATTGCAATTTGTTCCCAATGGTGAGAGCTTCTTATATAAAGAATTAATGGTGAAAATGCCATTTTTGTCCAAAGCCCATTTTGGATTGTCGGGGATGTTTTGGTGACCAAATTTGTGGAGAAATATGTAGAAGTCAGCAAGTGTGTGAAGTTCCCAATTTGCCACATTCCTTGTAAAAGGAATGTCCCAGAAAATTCCCTGATCAGTGATTTGGAGATGATGACTGATAAGGGCATTTCTGTAACAAGCCAAGCTGTAGATGAAAGGAAATGCAGCTCTAAGATTACAGTTCTCACGCCACACATCATGGCAAAAATAAACATTGGCCCCATTCCCCACTTGAAATGTCTCAAATTGGAAAAAATCATCCCATCCTTTCTTGATGAATTTCCATACTCCCACTCCATAGGGACCTATTCTATTGTGAGTTGTCTAATCACTGTGCACAAGCCCATATTTAGAAACAATAATATCCCACCAAAGGTGGTCTTTCTCTTTCATGAACCTCCTCGAACACTTCCAGAGGAGGGCTTTATTGAAAGTGAGGAGGGATTTCAACCCCAAACCTCCTGAACAAATGGGTTTTTCCACCACTCCCCTCTCCTTATCCTCTTTCTGCAAGCCTTAGTCCTCCCCTTAACCTCTTCGGTGCTGTGCATCATGTGCAACCACAACCCCCTTGCGCTTAAGCAGTTATCTCCCTTCCGAGCCCTAGTTCAAGCAGTCCTCTTTGTCTCGTTTTGGGCCTTCCTCTTCGACCTTTCTCTCTGGTTTTTTGGTGCTAGCTTGCTTCCCACTGGTTGACTCTGTGACTAGATTGCAAGCTTCTCCTTATTCCTCAGTTTAGCGAGCTTTCTCTTGGTTCACAAGCTTCTCTGGCTAGGAGCTCTGTTTGTTGCCAGACTTGAAGTGATGCCAAGGGATGGGGAGCGCACTGTGGTGGTCAAGTCTTTCAACCTGATTTAAGAAGAGGGAAGTTATGATTTGCTTAAAAGCACGGAATACTGCAGGGGAAGAAGGATCTCCATCTTCCAAGAGATGGCTGAATTCAGATGGTTTCTTGAATCTTGGGAAGAATTCTGGGCTCTGAAAATATTCATACCCCAGGCAAATTCTTGGTTTTGTCAAACAAGGAACAAGGGTAGAAACCTACTTAGAAGCTGAACTCAAAACAAGTTTGGGAACTACCTTACTCTTATGGAGACCAACAGCAGTGGTTGGAGAACCCTTACATTTCGGGAGGGGTTTGAATCCAAGGGATGGATGAAGTTCTCCTCCTCAGCAGCTGAGCTGGGCCACCGTGTTTTTTCTCCCACAAAGAAAGGCTCAACATCTCAGTCATTCAGCAAGTAGAGAAGAAGTAGATATTATCTAAAAAAAATTATTTGACCTTATGTCTAAATTATCTATAAATAATATTTAACTAATTTATGATTTTAATTTATCTTAGTAAAATATGTTTAGTATAATTATTATATTACATTTATTGGACAACATACCCCATATATCTGCCCTTGATGTATTTTACTTAAATATTTATAAATCATGCATTGTGTTTATTAATGGTTTCTAAAATTTCATAAAAAATTCCACGCATTACTACTAATTCCTATAATTTTTTAAATCAAAATTGACATCAATATCAAAATTTCTGTACTCTTGAAGCCTAAAAAATTTAGCCGAAATCAAAATTTAAGACCTCAGTTATCCAATGAAGCCAATTTCCCTTCTAAGACCGTGACAATCAATTTCTCTATATGCTACATTTCTCTTCATATCTCGAGCCATAGACTCGTGGACTCGTGGCTAGTTCAGCAGGCTTTGTTCTTATCTTTCTTTGCATCAGAATGGTGACCATGGGTTTTCTCATAGTCCATATTGCAGTCCAACACTAAGAAACAATCTTTTGTTGTTCAGGCATGTTTCCCACCACACAAGACTTCAGCTTGGAGGATTTAAAATTCAAAAAGAAATTCTTTTTAGCTTTATATCCACATTCTGCCTTCTGCCAACCTACCTAATCTGGCACCTGAGAGCCACATAATTTTTTCCCTCCTCAATTCTGCTAAGGTTCTCATCACCAAGGCTGATTATGCCCACAAAGAGACCTCCACAGCTCATGAGTCACTTCGATGCTCGCCATGTCAGACATTCTTGACCAGCTTTGATAAGGATTCTGGCCCAGATGAGATCTAGCCCTTGTTTCTTTGTCAATCTTCAAGAAGCCACCTCAAGCATTGGCGATGGCTTCAAAGGTTTCCTCATCCAAAAGCCCCACCACTCCGATCCATAAGGATTTGGGCTGTTTATCCACCCTGTAGCATCATAACTGGATACCACCAATCCAGCAGTAGGCTTGCCTTTCACTGTTTCCTCAATTCCCACTTTCTAGCACTGAGCGAGATGCCTCATCTGATAAAGGAAGAAAATTATCAAGCATTTCCATCATCCTAACCCCTGATGCAAGTTGCTAAGACATGTTCCCCATGCTTCTTCCTGTTTTGTTGGCACACTTCCGTCTCCAACCAACCTGCCCACCAGAGAATATACCAAGCACTGAACCCTAGATGTGCACAATTTGGGATTGACCACCATTACGATAGTGGATTTCCTTTGCCTTACTCCCAGTCTTTCTCCTGGGCAGATTCCTCTTTGAACACCCCATCTTACTTCTAATGGCCCATTTGGGTTGTGCAAGGTAATCCGATAACCCATCTCCTTCCTCATGAGCTCTTCACAACCATCAGAAATCTGCCGATACTGCCATCTCTTTCAAATGGTCTGAAGACTACTGTCAAATCAACAGAATTTTCTAATCCCTTCTCCAGAGATCCAATAAGAAATGCTGGTCATATAGTCACAGGTTCAAAGGATTGAGCAGCAGTGTTTTGAAAGGCAAAGGTGTAAGGCAAGGCATCTTAACTCTTATGAGGCAAGGTGTAAACCTTTTAAGAACTTTCTTTTTTTAAGAAAAAAAAATATGTACATAAAATTTTTAAAAATCATATATAATTTGTAAACTACTAGTTGCCATTGGCCATTCAAAAAACGCTAACTAGAATTCATTAAATAAATCAGGCCAATAGACAGCTGCAACATTATAAAGTTTTAATTATTTTCATGATCTAAGATGCCCCCTAAATTATTTTGGAAAGGTTGTGCTTCAAGAACTTTAGAGAGCAACTCAATATTAGGACATTCCCATCATATAAACATGTGATTAAAATTTTCTAATTAAATCTAACTTGAGATTCACACCTAAAATGCGCAAGCCTCAACCAAAGGGGACAAGAGGCATGTCTTTTGCATAAATGCACGACCCTCAGTGCATAATGGGCAGTGTTTTGGACTATGATTTTGGGCATGCCTTGTCTTGAGACAAGCTTTGATTGAGCCTTTTAAAACATTGTTGAGCACTACCAAGTGGAGGAAGTCTCAATCCGGCTCAGTAACTCTGAAGTTTCTCCTTTTGGCTCTATCACCATTGTCAATGAAGTCAAATCTCCTCCTCTTGACCAGGGCCCTCATCTCACAGGTTGCCACTGTTGTCTATAAGTCTATAATTAAAAATGTAATCCCAAAAAATATTACAGTAAATATAGTAATATAAAACAAATATAGTAGAAAGGGTTGGAAAGGATGAAGCTACATACAAAAAAGAAGGGAGGACATTTCGAATTTTTTTTTTTTACTTTTCTTTTTCGGTTTTGGGGTTTTTCTTTCTTTGTGATTTTGGGGTGACAGAGGGAAAGAAAGAGTGTGCGCCATGAATTCCAGAGTAAATGTTAAAAAAGAGTCAACCCATCAAGCTTCATCTATAACCAATAAGATTAGGCCCTCGCAGTGGCTTATTTATCATTTACAATGACCCCAAAGACTTCCAATGCAACAATAACCATGTTAAGTGTAAAAGGAACAATCACAGGACAGATTTGCCTACAATGTTTTATAATATGTAAAACCTGGCATATTACATCTAAGCAACAGACTGTAGACCTGACAAATATGGTTATCTGCAATACAACTTAAGAAGAACAGCATTGATCTAGAGTGAAATCATCACAATTATTTATTCTTACATCTCATTTTCATGTAATGCTACCAAAACAGGTTGGTTACTTGGGTCCATGATTGTCAAAATCACACAATCTTGATTTGGAATCAGATATTCAATTTGATTTACTAGCCTGTCTCTTTGAATCTGTTAGTTGAAATTAAGAATGCAATAGAGACTATAAAATCATACAATTCTCAATCCAAGTCATAAGATTTGTGATTTGAATTTTATTATACATAAATCAATAAGTAGTCAGGTCTATATCAAGTTCTTAAAAATTGAGTTGATTCCTGGCAAACCCAATTAGTTAAAAACCCAAAATTTCACCATTTGTAATACAACAATAAGACTTAAAAACCTTCTCCAAGGGCCTCAAAAATTCAAATATACAAAATTCTTCATACTATTATCTCTCCTTTGAATTTTTTTTAAGATTTAAAGGTTTGTAGGCTTTTCAGGTTGGAGTTTGAAAAACTAATGAAAGCTTTATTTGTTGATTCTCCTCAAGCATAATCTATTCAGAAGCTAGAAATGTTACGGTATGAAGATTTTTTTAAATTGTGTTATTTTAAAGGCAAGTTATTTCTACTTTTTTGAGCTTTCTAATACAAACATATGCATACATGTATGAATATAAGGTTGCATGCATGTGAGGATACATGATTATTCAATGTTAATCAAAATGTTTTCTCTTTTTAAAATGCATTTTACTTATTCTACATACATCATACATGTGCAACTTCAAATTAACTTCTAAAATTTGTGCTTCATCTTACGATTCAATTAGAGTCACGAATTTCAATACGCCAAATCAAGATTTCATTAATCAATTTGAATCTCAATTGGCCACCTATGCTTAGGTCCCATACAAATATTAATGACCTCTTTGTAAATCATTCACAATCATCAATAACTTCATGGGATATATGACAATCATTCTGGCCGCATCACTTAGGTCATAGGAAATAACTTACGTCGTCTTCCCTGAGAAATGATTCAGATACATATCTGTGCATTTAAAAAAAAATACATTAATTATATTAAAGTAAAGGAAGAAGAAAATATTTAAAATGCAGAGTTACAGTTTACATAAATAATCAATATTAGCTTAGGCACTACAACCCTACAATCATATAGATCCAGTCATGGGATTTATCTTAAAAATACAGTTGCAGTTTACATAATAATCAATGATTCAATATTAAATTTGGCACTACAACTCTACAACCATATAGATCCAGTCATGGGATATTTTTTGTTGGATTTTATTGTTATCTTTCAGAAGTAATAACCTAAGCCTGGTCCCTAAACTATAGCTAAGCCTAAAACCTATTCTTGGTCCCTCACCTAACAACTTAAGCTTTTATGTCGAGTTGTTACTTAATGAAACTAATAAACAAAAGAAAGAAGATATCAATCATATTACACTTTACAATTTTTGTTGATAGGGATTTTTTTCTTAAAAAGTAGTTCTTTTGTAGTTTGTGGATAGCCTTTTTCTTGGTAGTTCTCAACTCCATAGTGACTTGACACTACTATTGACATGACAAGAGAGGGGATTGGGAAAGCAATGAAAGTACAACATTCACCACTCTTTGCCACTATGACTGGGCTATACTGCTACCAACAGCCTTTTCTAATGCATCTAATCACTAGCACACTAGCACTACATAAGGAAGAAAGGCACCCTTCACTACTCAGACTTATGCTTCCTGCTACTTATATTATCAGTTCTAATACCACCACTCTAACTAGCCCTAAGGTATCTTGACTTTGAAAGAGTTTAACACCAAAAATCATTCTTAAAATATACTTGACCAAGGAGGCATGAGAATATTTGATCATCCAGAAATTTTCGCATTTGAATTTAGTGATGGGATAGTTGCAGGCTTAAATAATTTAATCCAACTTCAGACTCTTGGTGCAAAAGGTTCTAGATATTTTTAAAGTTTCTGGAAATAATTAATTTGCAATATTTATGCTGACTAATATGGATACAGCCCTCTCTTATTATTACAAATTCAAAAGTAATGGGACACAATTCACTAGAGTGGAAATCCTAAAAATGTTGAAGCCTGTGATTGTTAAACAACATGAGACATGCTGTACATGTGCAAGTTTTTAAGGTTTTCCTAGGAATAGAGTTTATCAAGTATGAAGGTGTTTCTAAGCCTATCTAGAGTGGAAGCCAGGATCATAGAGATATTCAAACTTTTAATACAGTTTCACCAGGAAAGTGGCTTGGAAATTTAGGATGGACAAGAATGGTTTATAGAGATCAGTCATCGTTGAGAAATATAGGTCGGATGCTGGTGGTTGGTACAGTGAGGAGGTTTCTAGCCCCTCTGGGTGCAGCCTCCATAATGTTATTGTGCTCAGAAGACTTGACTTCTCCCAATTTATGGGGTGGTGTTTGCAGCGGGGGACAACCAAATACCAATAGAGTTCACTTTTGGTTCATATTTGGAGTGGTAATACTGCCCTCAAAAAAACTTACCCACCATTGTTTAATCCTATCAGAAAAAAAGATTGTGAGGAAAGCAATCACAATTCATAACATGAGATAACTTCAGGAAGAGAGGGGTCATTTTGATAAATTGGTGTCATCTTTGTAAAGAAGCAATGGGTTGCCATCCCCTTATTCACTGCATGTTTGCAAGAGTCGTGGGGTTTGCTTTGGAAATGGTTAAACATTGTTTGCGTGGTTCCTGAGTCAGTGTAATCCCTTCTGCTATGACAGAAAGAGCGTGATCTCCATGGCACAGCCGATGAAGTTCAGATGAAAAAAGCCCTTTTGTTTTCTGGAATATGTGGAGAAAAATAAACACTTTATAGGAAAGGAGTTTACAATACATAGGATCAAGGATTTACTCACGGACTCTTCCCGTAGGAGAGGTCTTGGATTTAAATTTGTGTGGATTTGAAAAAGACGTAATTCAAAAATTGTATTAAATTTTGTCCAAATTCACCCAAATCCAAATTCAAGACCCCAAATCAATGCTCTCAAATGCAGCATTCATTCTTTTGGAATACTAACCTCCAGCCTTAGTCTAACTGATTGGCTGGACCTTTTAATCTTTGACTCGACCTGTCTTGTAAATGAGTTGGACACCTCCTAGGTGCCATTTTAATACGTTCTACTTATTGTAAAAAGAAAAAAAGAAACTCCAAAATGTAAAGACAAAGAAATGACTTAGTTATTAGAGTGTACAATTTTCTTAATCTCTGTTCTCTACCATATATACAGTACAATGACATAATGTAGCATATATTTTTAGACCTATGCACCTCAGTAAATTGTAAAATTCACCCTGCATCTTTTTTTCTTCAAACCTTTTTGGAGAATTAGGCAGTCATTTCAAGTTTTTCCTCTGAAGAGGAAAAAAAAGAAGTCGTTGTCTAGAAACATAAAAAACTGGTTATATTTCTCACTCAAAACTTGGTCAAATATTTGTTTGCATTTAAAAGTTACATATGCGAATGACAGCCACGTCAGCGATAATACCATATTTAAAGCTGCCTAAATATAACCACAAGCCACCCAAATTTTGGCAGGTCTGAATCGACTTCCATGAATATGACGTAAGAGCCAAAGACTGCACAGAACCACTGAGCTGATAACTTCTTAGCTTTAATTAAACATATATATTTCTATGAAAGGTAGACAATTCCTGGATGGGACATTATTTGTAATAAAAGTTAGTAAAGTGTGGGTCACATGTTAGCTTAGAAATTTGTATCATTTTTGCAAAACTACAATAAACTATTTGTGCTAGTGTAAATTTAGTGCAAGAGGTCTTCTGTTCTCCTATGTCAAATTTCAGTCAACAACCATGTATGCTTCACTGCCAATTTATGATGGGCTCCAGCACACTAGTTGTCAGCAGTGTGATGATAATTCCCAATGCCTAAATTTGGATATAAAATTCTCTTTGTTTTTTGCTATGCCTACCATTGAGAAAGGCTAATCACTTATTACTTACTATAAACATAGCATTATCAAAAATAGATAATTATATTTAACTTCTGAAGAACCAATATAAAGATAACCGGTGAAGTTCAAAACTTTGATATATACAAAAAATTCAATGGGAGTCAATAAATTTGTTAATATAAATAAATTGCATGAAAAATATATTGTTTTAAATGGAAAATTAACAATAATACATTTATATATTTTTTCCCAAATTACCTGTCTTCTAAGAACTTTGACCCCTTCATATTCTTTTGCTCGGATTTGGATACAGGAAGTCCCATTAACCACCTGAATGAAAGTAATTTAAAACTTTTTCATATGAATTAGACATATGAACACCATGCAATTGAAAAAATTCAGATCCATATATATGTATATAGATATAATACAAAAAAACACACACACACGCACATACACACACATAGAGTTGAACATCTTGCACGGACAGACGTAAAGAAATAATTTCGGCGAAAACAAAAATAAAAAATTTAAACCCAGTGTTATAGTAAGCCCGCATCTCTCTACATTTAACGAGGTGACTGGCTCATAAACCAGTACACAGTGAAAACAACCATCCACCTCTTAGTTAGCCAAAATTTACAAATCAAAATTGGTCATCCCACAAATAAACCAGTCCAATTATTTCAAAATTGGTTATCCTACAGATACACCGCCCAATTACATCATATCCTCTGAAGAGTCCATTAAATTAAATCATTGGTGATAAATTTAAAATCAAAACTTTAAAAATACACATATAACTGTATAAACTGTGAAGGGTTGCATCGATTGTAGAGTCAAAATAAGGTTAGAATTGACCTCCGTTTGCTTACGAGCTGCTTCTCTTGGTGCTTCATTTGAGAGAGCAGCGATTCACAATCCGTTTGAAAGAAACGCATGAGGCTGCTGATGATGCGGACCGACGCAGAAAGAATATGCGAATTAGGGTTTATTGCTTGATCTTAGGGGCGTCGTATGCTTGGGGTTTAGGGTTTAGGAATGCTGCTTGCCTATTGCAAAGGTGAAAGGGTTTTGGTCCGAGTATCCTTGGCCATTGAAAAATATAAAAATAAGAATAAACAGACCGACACAATATTGCGTTGGCCTACGGGCTACGGTTTCTGTTTTGGCGGGAAGGGCGAGCCGTGTTGATCAAGGGTGAGCATGGGTCCCGGCCAATCTAACCCGCCATTCAATTAGTTGGGCATGATATGGTTAAAATTAAATTAAGTGAATTAATCTAGTAAATTCAATTGATTTGATTCGGTTTGATTTGATTTTTATTTTCGTAGAATTTCAATTTTCAATTTTCGATTTGATTTTTGGCTGAATTAATCAAATAGTATAAATTGATAATAAATAATTATATATATATATTATATTACAATATTTTATATATTATATATCTTAAAATTTTATATATACTATCGATATTATTTGTATTATATATGTAAAGATATTAAGTCAGTTAAAATCGGTTAACCGATTTAATCGAAATTCAATTCAATCGGTTTTGAATTAGTTTAAATATGAAATTTCCATCGATTCAATTAATGAATTTTTTTAACTAAAATTTTTCGATTAATTAACTGAATTCACCGAATTTACCAAATGCTCACCCCTAGGCCACATAATTTACTAAATTAGTTATTTAAATTATTTACAATTTAACATGTAGACACCCTAATTTTTAGTAGTTTGTTTTAATTATGAAACAGGGGTCCTGAATCAAATACGTCCAAATTTTGAAGGTTGGGATTGTTCATCCTTAATTGACCGTTCCTAAGTTGATAGGATTGCAATTGATTTACTTAGCCATGTTCGTAAATGTCCCTCGCTAGATTTTTCAAAATCATGTCATGGAAATTTAAGTCAAGTTAGGAATTTTTAAAATCATTGCCTTGGCAAAATTGGTTGATTAACTAAAGGTTCTTGAATTCTTAACTCATATTTGTTTCCAAACACGAGTAAGGACCCTAAGTTGATACAACTACAAATGAGTTACTCGCCTAATCATGTTCTTAAAGTGCCGGTTATTTCAAGACTAGGTCCTGGAGTTTAAGAGGTGAAAAATCATTTTGTGTAAGAACCCGAACCTTGATATATGGAATAATAAATAAAGAGAAGGGTAAAATGGTAAATTGAGCATGCTTCGTCGACGAAACCAGAGTTTGTTGACGAAGGCCTCAGGTTGCTCGACGACGAAATGTAGGAGCTCGTCGACGAGAAGAAGCTGAGAGGTTTCGGGAATCCGAAAATCTCAAACTCTTTGACGAGGTCACCGCCTCGTTGACGAATTGTCTTTAGTGACTTGTCGACAAAGACACCATATCGTCGACGAGGTTTGTAGTGACCCGAAGAATACTAGCATTTTAGTAATAATAAGAGGGAAAGAAATAGAAAGAAACAGAAGGAGACCGTAAACTTCATTGACGACATTGCATTTTGGAGATAATATTAAATAATCATAATTTTAGGAAATTGCCCAGCTTCGTCGACGAAGGTCTTCAGAATTTCGTCGACGAACACAGGGCTTCGTTGACGAGAAAATACCGAGAGACGGTTCAAGCTGCTCTGAATTTCGTCGACAAACACAGGGCCTCGTTGACGAATTTTGTGAAGGGCTCGTCGACGAGGTGACGTGTCTCGTCAACAAATCCGGTCTTATAAATAGTGGAAACCCAAGATTTTTGTCATTCTCTCGCCGCTCTCTCTCTCTCCCCTACGACTCTCTCTCCCTTCTCTCTTCATTTCCGGCCCCACCAGTCGCCGGATCGACGATCCGAGGCTACCACAACGCTCCTGGCGAAGTTCTCCACACCTCTACCGGAGCGGATCGTCGGGAAATCGGAGTTGGAAATCATTCCAAATTCAGGGTAAGGTCTTTTAGTCTCCTTTTGGCCTTGTGGTAGTTATAGGAAATGATACAGGTATAAAAATACTGATGTTTAGTTCTGACAAATATTGGTTTCAGGGTGTTTTGTAGGAGGCCCTGTGGGTATCGGGCTAAAGTACAGTAGGGGCTTTTCAAAGTTAAGGTAAGGGAAATATGCTATGCTAGAAATTTTCTAAATATGATACAGTTTATTTATTTACGAAAATTATGTATTTTAGTATGGTGTGGCTTGTGATTATGTATATGGTACGGGGATATGTTTTACGAATTTAGTTTCCTGATTTTATGAATTTCAGTATTATGGTTATACGAACTTTAGTATCATGATCTTATGGATTTCAGTACCATGATTTTACAATATTTCAGTACCATGATTTTATGAATTTCAGTACCATGATTATACAAATTCCAGTATTATGAATATGCAGTTTCATGTTATGATAATTCAGATTTCAGTACGTTATGCAGCATCATGGTTATTTCAGTACTTCAGAATCATGGTAAATCAGTTAGTTATGTATAGAAATATATTATATGATATTAGACCTTGTTTGACTTGCAGCTACAGAGCACGGTACTGTTGCTACAGATACTATGTTACTTTACGAGTGCAACCACCTATTCAGATATACGTGGTAAAGTCGACCACCTAGGCCCTTGAAGAGGTTAGGCTCCCCATCCAGATATTGGTTGAGGTGGGCAAGTCAACTGACAGAGTTCAATGATTTATTCCTAGTTGGCCAGTTATGGTAAATCCAGCTTACGGGCCGCACAACCTCGTCATGAGGGGCATGTCATGACACAGATCGCCACAGGGAATAGTTTCAGTTATTATTTCATACGTATGGATTTACGGGTTTGGGGACCCTACTTATGTACATTAAAAGTATTTTGGGTTATAACTTACAATACTGCTATGTTAAACAACATGGAAAGGGGATGCATTTTCTTACTTATACTATACTTAACATATCCAATTATACATGTTTATATGAAATCAGATTTAGCATGATATTGTTAGCTCATTTGCCACACACTAGTAATAGCATATTTCTCCTGACTGAGCGTTGGCTCATCCTAGTGTTGATATATTTTTCAGGTGAACCAGGTAGGTGAGTAGATCAGGCTCACTAATAGAAGGGCTTCAGTAGTGCCCTAACAGAGAGTGAGTATCATTTTTGGGAGCATTTTTGTATTACCCTAGTTAGTTGAGGGTATTTTAGGGAAACAAATATATGTATATATTTTGGGGAAAACATTTTTGAACTTTGGTATTGTATGCAATAATTTATGGTTATGTTACATGATTTCCACTTCTTGCTGCTTAGGTTTTGGTTGGGTTTACCCCCAGCATGGTATCAGAGCATGTAAAATATTAGTATTTAAAAAAAAATCAAAAATCAATCTAATAAGCAGGTCGTTACAAGGTTAGTCGAGTCAAAGGGCTATAAATATCAGTTTTCATTACTTTTCAACTAAGAAATCTAAAATTCTCTCTCTTTCTCTCTCTCTCTCTCTGTAACGACTTGCTTAATAAACTGATTTTTTTTTTCTTCACTAATATTCTACATGCTCTAATACCATGCCGGGGATAAATTTAACCATAAACCTAAGCAACAAGAAGCGAAAATCATATAAACATAATCCATAAATCATTACATACAATACCAAAACCAATACTAGAGTACTACCGTGTTCCCCAAAATATACACATATCACTGCTTTCCCAAAATACCCTCAACTAGCTATGGCAATACAAAAATCATCCACTATACTCACTTTGCTGACAAGGCACTATAGACGCCCCCCTATTTGCGAGCCTGATCTGCTCGCCTACCTGGATCACCTGAAAAATGGTTCAATACTAGGATGAGCCAACGCTTAGTAAGAAGAAATATGCTATTACTAGTTTGTGGCAAATGAACTACTATATGTCATGAAATCTGTTTTCATATAAACATGATTAACTGAATACGAAAGTACCGTACAAATAATAAAATACACCACCCCTTTTCCCTATTGCTTAGCATGACAGTATTATGGTTATAATTCAAAGTACTTCTAGTGTACATAAGTATGATCCCTGTTTCTGTAAATCCATTCATATGTAATAGTAACTGAAACTGTTCCCTGTGGTTATCTATGTGTCATGACTTGCCCCCCATGACAGGGTTGTGCGGCCCGTAGGCTGGATTTACCCTGGCTGGCCAATGAGAAATAAATCATTGAACTCCGTCATTCGATCTGCCCACCTCAACCCATATCTAGATGGGGAGCCTAACCTCTTCAAGGGCCTAGGTGATCGACCTTACCACGTATTATCTAAATAGGTGGTTGCACTGATAAAGTAACATAATATCTGTAGCAATGATACTGTGCTCTGTAGCTGCAAGTCCAACAGGGTCTGATATCATATAATATATTTCTATATACATATCTATCTGAATTACCATGATTCTGAAATAATCGTAATAACCATAATGCTGCATAAACTGTAACTGTAGTTTATACGTAATACTAAGAACTGTATAATTATACACTGTCATATTCATAATCATAATACTGAAACTGCATAATTATGATACTAATATTTGTGTAATCATGGTATTGGAATATCGTAAAATCAGAATACTGAAATATCGCAAAACATACATTCGTACTATATTCATATTCAAAAGCCACATGATATATAATACATAATTTTCATCATATAATAAATTGTATAACATTTCAAAAATACCTAGCATAGCATATTTCCCTTACCTTAACTACTGGAAAGTCCCTAGGGAATACTAGCCTAACACCCGCAGGGCCTCTTACACAACACCCTGAAACCAACATATGCCAGAACATAATATCAGTATTTCTCTGCCTACATTATTTTATATAACTGTCATAAGGCCAAAAAGGGACTAAAAGGCCTTACCCTGAAATTGGGATGAAATCCAACTCTATTTTTCTGACAATCCGCTCTGGCAGATTTGTAGAAAACTTCGCCAGGAGTGTCGTGGTAGCTTCGGATCGTCGATCCGGCGACTGGTGGGGTCAGAATCGAAGAGAGAAGGGAGAGGATTCGTAGGAGAGAGAGCGGCGCGAGAAATGAATAAAAATCCGGTTTTTATCTATTTATAGGGCGGGATTCGTTGACGAGACACGTCACCTCGTCTACGAGTCCTTCATTAAATTCGTTGACGAGACCCTGTGTTCGTCGATGAAATTCAGAGCAGCTCGAACCATCTCTTGGTATTTTCTCATAGACGAAGCCCAGTGTTCGTCGACAAAATCCTTTATACCTTTGTCGACGAAGTCTACGGCCTCCTTCTGTTTCTGTATCTATTTCTCTCTCTCTTATTATTATTAAAATGCTATTATTTTTCAGGACACTACACTCTCTCTCTCTCTCTCTCTCTCTAGGAACTCAAATTCCTCTCTCTCTTTCTAGATTTCTTTGTCGTACGTTGTTGGAATCGTCGATCCGACGTTACCACGAGGATTAGGGAAGGATTCTCTACAAGATTTACATATCAAATCTTCGTTCCGAGCATTTTCGGGTTTTAGCTCGAAATTGAGGTAAAGTTCGATTTTCAATTCTATTTCAATAGTTCTGTAGAGGACAAAGTTGTGAGTATGTTCTATACTGTGGTTTATAGGTTTTGGGAACTCGGTTCACTGTTTAGGGCTCGTAGAGTTCAGGATTTGTCGTTTGGGGAAAGGTAAGGGGATTTTGTTTATGTTAGTTATTTTTGAAATCGGACTCGGTAGAATTGTGGTTCATAGTCCTGTGTGCGTTTTGGTTACTCATTTGGGGGAATCTAATGAGCAAAATTATGGGTTTTTCATGTTACAGTTTTGGGAAAAAGTGGGCATTGGGTTGCATCCCTAGTTTTGTTGGAAAACCGTAAATATATTGTTATATATATTGTGTTGTCGTGCCTTGACTTGTTTAAACTATATATGTTTAGAAAATCATGATTTTAAATTACCAAATAGGTGTGATTTATTTGGTTATATGAACATGCATGATTGTGTTTTGTTGAAATGCAATAGGAACTAGGTTCCGAATTGTTTCAGGAACTGAAAGAGTGTCCAGCTTTATACTTGAGGGTGTGAAATATCGCCTGCCATGTTTGACAAGAGTGTCCGGCTCTATATCTGAGGGCGTGAGCCTTACCGGCTGATCATCGAAGGGCGTGGATCCACTAGTTGCACCGGTACGATGTCATGAGAGCCTGGGGCTATGCAATGTGTCGGGGACGCCGTGTAATGCGAGCCGGGCTGAAAGGTGTAACGACACCGGGTTACTTGATCACGTGTGTGTGCGTGTATGCACTGTACTAGAAATGTTTACTGAAAATACTGGAATTGTATTTAATTGTGTATGTTTTGTGTCATGATAACGCTCAAATGCCACACACCGATATAACCTGAATTTACCTTGCTGAGAAGTGTCTCACCCCTACTGTACGTACATATTTTTTAGGTCCTTCGAGTATCCGGAACTAGCGTCCTTGTGTTGGGAGCATAGTGGTCGGTGTACTATGAGAGGTACTTGGGTAAGTATTAGGACTGTATTGAGTTGTCTTTTGTGGTTTTGGCTGACACTCGAATTGTGTTGTATCATGGATCCTAGTTCTTTTGCATAGACTCTAGTATGGTACATAATATGTATAGAAAGACCTTTTTCCACTGTGTATATTCATTTGTATATGAATGTGTATAGGGTGCTTGTGAACCCCCCGGGGTCAAACCCTCATTCATTGTGATGTATCGTTGGTTTTATATAATACAGGGATAGGTTAGGTTACTAATTCACCCCTGGGTCCCATTACCGGTTCGGGGTGTCACAATTTGCGTGGCAAAATTTGTTGATTAATTAAGAATGTTTGAATTTTTAATTCCTGTTTATTTTCAAACACAAATAGTGGTCCAAACATGCGTGAGGAATTGAAATATTTTATTAAGTGTGCACATGCCCAAGTCATAAGGTGCAATGAAAAACAAGAAAATGTTGAGATACATAAAAATACCATACAACAAAGGGAATTGTAGAGAAATACAATAAATTTAGAGAGATACTGAAATACAGGGAAATATCATACATGCAAAGGAAATACAAGAAAATCAAAATCAAAATCAAAATCAAAATCTTCAATTGAGCTCGCTAAAATATTTTGACGCATACTCGAGGGTCTTGTTCTCCAAATTGGAAAGAAAAGTTAGTGAATCAAAAAATGAAATCATAAGAATTTAAACATGTGCACAGAAGATACCTCAGTTAAGGGTCAGTTTGGAAAGATATATTGCAAAAATTTGAAATGTTCCCTCCTCAGACTCGCTGCCAAAATCTCCATTGATTGGAGAATTAGCACAATCGCAAGAATTGGGGACTGAATCACTGTTAGAAGGAAAGCCAGCAATCAATTGCTACTGGGAAGGAAAGAAGGAAGAAAAAAACTGATTGAACCTTACCTAAATTGACCTAGGCCCAACCCTATAAATAGTGAGTCTCGCACCAATTACAATACACACAATTGAGAGAAGGAGAAGGAGTGCATACTGAGAGCAAGGAGGGCAAACAGAAGCCGAATGAAAGAAGTTCCAAAAGCGGTTCACAAAGCTGCAACAACCTTGCAAGGCTACTAAAAGTTAGAGCCAACCCCTCAAGAGGCACACCCACTGGTGTCGAACTACCCTGTCTGAAGAAGGCACTTTGCGGTGCCTCCATTTAGAACCCAAGAGTCACCTCCCATTCAGAACTCAAAAGCCATCCCAGAAGGACAACCTAGGAAGATACCCTAGACTAACATCTGCAAACTCATAAACGGGATAAGAAGACTGAAGGAGAGTAAGATCAAAGGTAAACTAAAGGCTATTCCTTCCTGTTTTACTGTCTAAAACATTGAACTGTATATGAGACTCTAAATGTAGGATTCCAAACCCTATTTTTGGGTTCGAGCAACACTGAACCTAACACTGAACCGAGCTCTAGCCAAACACCACTGAGCCCATAATCGAACTGACACCCCAAGCCCAACCTATCTCTGAAAAACTCCCAAGCCCAAGTGACTTTTAAAAACCCTGAGCCTATACCTGTTTTAAAAAAACCCAAGACCATACCTATTTTAAAAATAAACCCAAGCCCATTTGATTTTAAAAGTCATCCGAGCCCAACATGTTAAAGCCCATGACCTATTTGAACTCAAGCCTAGCATTTTAAAACCTATAGCCTATTTGATTTTTAAAACCGAGCCCACCAACTTGTTTTAAACTCGAGCCCACAACATTTTTTAAACCAAAGCCCATTTTTTAAAAGAAACCAAACCCATTATATATATATATATATATATAAATCTAAGCCTATCATTGTAAGCTTAAACCCAAGACGTGTCAGAGCCCACTAGGCCCACTTGGGCCATAACTGAGTCCACACGAGTCCAAGGGTTGACTCGTGCGAGTCAACCCCATAGCCACTTAATGAGTTAGGGTTCAAACGAGTCAACTCGTTCCTGAACCCTAACCTTCCAAATTTGAAACCCTAGAATCACCCAAAATACAACCAGCACTCAATTCACATGCAATAAGGAAACATACAGACAACCACACACATATAGAACAAGAGATTGAGGGGGATAATACTTATCTGTTGCACATTCGAGAGCCAAATAAACCCTGTGTTGAGTCTTGCATCAAACTTCACCATTTGAACACCTTCGGTTTGCCATTGTAAAGGCGAACAAAGTTAAGGTATCAGTTTAAACAAAGAAAGAGGGAAGTTGTAACACAGGATTCTTGATTGTTGAAAGAAAAGAGAGAAAGAGAAAAGAGGAGAGAAAACGAACCTAGGATCTCAGGTCCTCAAAAGGGTTAGGGTTTTTGGACGGGAAATCTAGGGTGTTTTCAGGGAATCAAAGAGATTTGAACTAAGGATTCTAATCACTCGAAAGAGAGAAAAAATAGAGAGCTTCAGAGAGAGAAGAGGGAGCTTTAGGGAACAGAAGAGATCTTGTAGTGATTCCAAAAAGAAATAAATAAATAAAAATTTAAAATTTAAAATTTAAATTAAATTAATTCATTAATATTAATTAAATAATATAATATAATACAGTAATATACTAATATAATAAATTATATTATAATATTATAATATATTATATAGAAAATTCAAGATTTCAACATCTAGAGAACCCCCTCCCCCCTCACGCCAACTTTCTCTCTCCTCCGCCTTTTTTTCTCTCTCTTTCTCTCTAGATTTTGTGGCAATCTTACGACCAAATCAAAAAACGAACACCACTACGAGGTCCTGGCTTCGATTATTAGTAAATTAATCGGAACAGATTTTTGATTTGGGGATCCTAGGCACCACTCCAAGGCTAAGGTAAGGAGTACAAATTATGTTTGTTGTTTTAAAATTTTTAATCTATTAAATTGTAGTATTCAATTATATCAGATTTTGGGAATGTTTTGAGATTAAGTTAAATTGTAGGGATTTGATGAAATTAGATTTATGGGAATATTTTAGGTTTTAGATTAAATTGCAAGGATTTGATCATATTGGTGTTTTTAAATATGTTAGAAATTAAATTTAAATATGGGAAGTGGATCATACCCGCATTTTTACTAGAATCTAACCGGTTAATTGGAGTACGTGGGCCTAGGAAATGGTAAAATAATTATAATTTTTGGGTAGAGCTAATTAAACCTAGGCATGTGAATACAGAGATTTGTACAAATGTCACGGATGTTAGTTTAGGATCCTTGCAGGCACGTTCTTAGTAAACAGGTAAGGGGAATTAAATTATGTCAGGAATTTCTAGAAATTAATTGATTAAATTAAAGTACGATATGAAAATATTATATGTGATATGTAACGCCTCGGACCCCCTACGTGGGGCTCGGAGTGTTATGAGACCGACACACGTCTCTGATACCATTCATGCAACGGAAAATAATTAAGCAACCTCAAACATAAAATACCAAAGTTCTATATTTATACATCAGCAAATGCATATCATACAACCACTTTCTCTATATTACAAAACCTGGAAGAAATATAAAGAAACATAAAAACTAAAACATAACTGCTCCAGTACCACTTACAAAACTACTCCGCCGTGGAGCTATCTAAGCTCGATCACCTGGATAACCTGAAAAATTTAGAACATCAACGTGGTGAGATACCTCTCAGTAAGGAAGAAATAATTTATAACAGTGTATGACTGAAGTGTTTAATATATATATATATATATATATATATATATATATATATTTAAAATATCCCTCTAAATTGCATTCATAATCCACAAGTAGCCCAAAATATCATACTCATAATCACACATGGTCTATATCTTTGCAATGCAATCACAAACTCACAATCATCATTATTTTACTGATAATTCCTGATAATAGAGAAGTCTACCCGCCCTTACAAGTAGGTTCCCTCTACTCTAGTGCTAACTCTAGGGCACTCACCTTTCTCAGTAAGCCCTTGGGTTATGTATCCAGGTAAAGTCACCAAGAATAGGGAAGGTCACCCACCCATACAAGTGCCTTTCCTCTACTCTGGTATCCACAAATGATTACCAGGGTACTCACCTTTCTCAGTAAGCCCTCGGGTGGAGTAATATACTTTACCATAAATACTTAATTAATTAAAGTCACACACGACTAACCACAATTGTAATGACCCAGAAAATATTGATATTCAAATATTAAAGAGAGAGGAAAAAAGAAAACAAAAACAATAGAAGCTCATAGTTGCACACAGGGCTTCGTCGACGAACACAGGGAGTTCGTCGATGAGTGCATAAAGGATTTCGTCGACAAACACAGGGCTTCGTCGACGAGAAAGTACCGAGATGAGTTTTAAGGGTAGCCTGAATTTCGTCGACGAACACAGGACTTCGTCGACGAATTTAATGAAGGACTCGTCGACAAGGTGATGTGTCTCATCGATGAATCTGGCAGTATAAATATCTTAAAACCAGATTTTTGGTCATTTTCAGAGCTCCACTCTTGATCGTCGGGAAAACAAAGTTGAATTTCATCCCAAATTCAGGGTAAGGTCTTTTATCCAATTTTTGGCCTTATGACAGTTATAGGAAATGATGTAGGTGGGAAAATACTGATATTTTGTTCTGAGATATTGTGTTTTCAGGATGTTGAGTTAGGAATCTTGCGGGTACAGGGCCAAAATTTTGTAGGGGCTTTTCAAAGTTAAGGTAAGGGAAATATGCTATGCTAGGAGTTTTTATAATGTTAACAGAGATTTCATAGACGCATATTTATTCCAGTTTATTATACAGTATTTACAGAATATGAATTTAAATGTTGTGTGGCCTGAGTGATTTTCATGTGATGAAGAAATTTATATAGCTTTTATAATGTATCATACTATACTGAATACACAGTTATTGACAGTATATGTAGTTTATATAGTTTTTCCAGTATATGAGATTATATAGAATACATAGATATAGATATATATATATATATATATATATATTCACAGAGATTATAAAGAGAATGTACATGCATATACAGTTTTTATATGAATAGTTTCATGAAACAGATATGTACATATATACATACACATGTTTACAGTTACTCAGATCAGTATTTATATTACAACTTTACACAGAACAGTAATACAGAGTTATAGCATGTCATGTTTCCTATTACCATAACATATAGAGTATACAGACAGAGTATATAGACAGAGATACAGACAGATGTATATATAGAGGGAGCATCAAGATGCTACGGATACAGTATACAGAAATTATAGAATATACAATATAGAAAAATAGAGTTATGGTAATTTTGGAAACATGACGGAAACAGTAAAAGAGTATATATGTATATATGTATATAGTATCAGATCCCTGTGGAAAGATTTCAGATAGATACAATATAGATATAGATTACAGAGCATGGTACCGTTGCTATATTCAAATAGAGTGCAACCACACATCTCAGATAGTGTATGGGTACCGTCTAACCGTGCTCGGAGAGGATGTAGTGACCTGAAGAATAATAACATTTTAATAATAAGAGGGAGAGAAAATAAATACAGAAACAGAAGGAGGTTGTAGACTTCGTCAACGACATTGCATTTTGGAGATAATATTAAATAATCATAGCTGTGAGAAATTACCAAGCTTTGTCGACGAACATAGGGTTTCTTCGATGAAGGTTTTAAGGATGTCGTCGACGAATATTCGTCGACGAGAATGTACCGAGAGGGGTTATGAGGCAGCCTGAATTTCGTCGACGAAGTGATGTGTCTCGTCAACGAATCCGGCAGTATAAAAATGGGAAAACTGGGATTTTTATCATTTTTCTCGCCGCTCTCTCTCTCTCCCCTCTCTCTCATACGACTCTTTCTCCCTTCTCTCTTCGTTTTCGGCCCCACCAATCGTCGGATCGACGATCCGAAACTACCACGACGCTCTTGGTGGAATTCTCTACAAGTTTGCTGGAGCGGATCGTTGAGAAAACGAAGTTGGATTTCATCCCAAATTCAGGATAAGGTCTTTTATTAAGTTTTTGACTTTCTAGCAGTTATAGGAAATGATGTAGACTAAAAAATACTGATGTTTTGTTCTGGAACATTGTGTTTTCAGGATGTTGAGTTAGGAATCCTGTGGGTATAAAGCCAGATTTTTATAGGGGCTTTTCAAAGTTGAGTTAAGGGAAATATGCTATGCTAGGAGTTTTTGTAATGATATTAGAGATTTTATAGATGCATAATTACACCATTTTACTATACAGAATTTTCAGAATATGAGTTTGAAACAGTATTTGTTTTAGAATATGAGTTTAAATGCTTGTGTGGCCTGAGTAGATTTTTATGAGATGAAGAAATTTATACATTTATTATAATATATCATACTATACTGAATTGAGGGACGGCGATACGTAACGCCTCAATCTCAGTGAGAGATTATACAGATTATACAGATAAGGATATACATATACAGAGAAATTTACATGTATATACAGTTTTTGTACGAGTAGTTTCATGAACAAATATTTATATATATATATATACATATACATGTATGCATATTTATTCAGATCATTATGTGTATCACAATTTTATACCAAATGTTATATATTCAGAGATTACAGCATTTACAGTATAGAAAGAAGGGAGTTACGGTAATTTTGGAAACATGATGAAAACAGTAAAAGAGTATATATGTATATATGTATATAGTATCAGATCCCTGAGGAAAGATATACAGACAGATACAGATTACAGAGCACGGTACCGTTGCTAGATACAAATAGAGTGCAACCACATATCTCAGATAGTATGTGGGTACCGTCAGCCGTGCTTGGAGAGTATGCAGCTCCCCAGTACACTAGGTTGAGGGGGCCGGTTTGACGAGGTAGTAGCCAGTCCCGAGCTTAGGAGAGGATGCAGTTTGACCGGACTGAGGTAGTGTAGAGTATGATGACTTATCTAGAGGGCCGACCAGATAGAGTCCCGCCTACGGGCCGCACAACCCTGTCATGAGAAGTCAAATCATGACGTATAGAGTTCCAGGAATACAGAATAGTTATATGTATGAAAACAGTTTTACAATATATGATGAGAATAGTATGATATATTATTAGTATGAAAAGTAGGAAACATATGATATAGTATATTTTAATTGAGAAAGAAAGAAATGTTTGAAAGATATGTTTTACATATTATTTATTGCATTACAGTTCAGTTGCTATTTTTAAGTATTCTTAACTTAGTTGTCACACACTAGCAATAGCATATTTCCACTTACTGAACGTCGACTCATCCCATTATTTTACCATTTTTCAGGTGAGCCAGTTAGGCGAGCAGATCAGGCTCATGGATAGAAAGTAGTTAGATCACCTTGGTTATAGGGTGAGTTTTTGTCAAAGCTGTATATCTTTTTTTAAGTAGATGACACTGGAGGGATATTTTTGTATGGTCCGTATATTATGGACTCTAGTATTGTACAGTTTATGTATAAATGGTTTTATGATTTGTGTTTCCGCTGCGTAGGAATGTTTATTGCATATATTTAAAAAAAAAATGATAAGAATTTTGAGGTCGTTACAGAGGATGCAGCTCCTCAGTACGCTGGGTAGAGGGGGCCGGTTAGACGAGGTAGTAGCCAGTCCCACGCCTAAGAGAGGATGTAGTTTGGCTGGACTGAGGTAGTGTAGAGTATATTGACTTATCTAGAGGGCCGACCAAATAGAGTCCTGCCTATGGGCCGCACAACCCTGTCATGAGGGGTCAAATCATGACGTACAGAGTCCCAGGGAATAAGCATAGATATGTATATGTATACAGTATTTCAATATATGATGAGTATAATATGATACTATCAGTATGAAAAGTAGAAAATGCAAACAATACAGTATTTCTTAAATTGTAAAAGGAAAATATGCTTTACAGATGTTTTATTGTATTACAATTCAGTACTATTTTTAAAAGTATTCATAACTTAGCTGCCACACACTAGTAATAGCATATTTCCTCTTACTGAGCGTCGACTCACCCCGTTACTCTAACATTTTTCGGGTAAGCCAGTTAGGTGAGCAGATCAGGCTTGCGGATAGAGAGAGTGTCTGATCTCCCTAGTTTAGGGTGAGGTTTTGACAAAGTTGGGTATATTTTTGAGTTGATGATGATAGAAGGGCATTTTTGTATGGATATAGTTTGTAGATATTGAATTATGGTGTTGTTTTGTATATATATAAACGGTTATATGATTTGTGTTTCCGCTGCTTAGGTATGGATGTGGATATATATATATATATATATAAATGGATAGAATTTGAGGACGTTACAACAATCGCCTCACAGAATTTCACACATACACCCATATCACAATCAATCCACCCAGGATATACATACAATTTTCAATTTTTACCCACACAGGATTTACATTCACATACCATATATTCGTCCTCACAGGGCCCTAACACACACATCATACATGTCCATATAGGACTGGTCCACACAGGACTAATCAAACCACATCATAAATGTCCACACAGGACTGGTCCACACAAGACACAAAACAACACTCCGTTCATGGTAAATAGGTAAACAACCTCCTTATACCACTGCCAATGTTTACCTCCCAATATAAACGTCCATATGACGACCTCCTTATATACCTGCCAACGTTATGTGACGGTTATACCAGGTACGATATAACGACCTCCTCACACTACTGCCAACGCTATATCATAATTACATGAACCACAACCCAAATCAACAGCAACCAATCATTCAACATATCCATAATTCTACCACAATATACACAACATCAGCATATTCAATCAGCTAGAGTTCCCAATCAAACGATATTTGCATTCTTAATAATTCTTCATTCCACATTATCCACAATCATTTAATTATCAAAAATGGTTTCAATCACACGATTTTTTTCCAATATAATTTATTTATCTAAAAGCAACATTTTCAATACCAGCAAGGTTTGAAAAATTATATCTATATGTATATAGAAATTCATATTCGAAACTAGTCGTTTAAAATTATAAAAGAGCTATTATAAAATATTTTCCCTTACTTGCTCCTCGAAATTCGACCCAAAATCAACAAAACGAGACTTTGTAATCTAAAAATTCTAAATTCCACAAATCTTAATAAAACACCCTTATGATACTTCCTAGGCTCCAAATACCTCAAAATAATGTTAATACCTTAAATTATTTTACTTACCTTAGTTTTGGGATGTTTCCCAAACTTCTCCAATCAAAGATCCACTCTGCCTATATTGCAGGGAATCTTCCCAAGAGTCTCGCGATAGTTTCCGATCGTCGAACCAAGTTAAATCCTGCCTGGAATCGAAGAGAGAGGGTAGTAGGGCTAAATATCTAGTGAGTGAGAGAGAGAGAGAGAGAGAGAGAGAGAACATGCAGAAAATTTGCGCTTGAAATGAAAGAACTTGCTATTTATACGTAGGGATTCGTCGACGAGATATGTGGACTCGTCAACATCCTAGTACACAATTCGGCGATGAAATAGTGAACTTGTCGACGAATTTCAGTCATGAAAACCCCCCTCTCGGCAATTCCTTGTCGATGAGACACATACCTTCGTCGACGAGCCAAGACAGAACACTCGTCAACGAGACCAGTTTGTTCGTCGACAAATGATTGTTGCCCCCCCCCCCTCTACAAACTTATTCTTCCTTCCCTTCTATCTTCCTTTATTATTTCATATAGTTAAAATTTTTACGGGTTGTTACATGATATTCAAACATAATGATATGAGTTATATACAAATATGTTTAATACAAATATGTTGAGATGAGATATATAGAGACTAGATTTATCATATATGATGATATGTGATATATATACAGACGTGAATTTCATTGATATGTTAAAATGAGATATACACCGACATGATGAAATATGATGAACAGTAATGAGTTATAGACGAGATGTGTTATTTACACATGGATACTCATGAGCTTGAGCTTGTTTATGAGAAATGAAAGCTTTTGGAAAGATATTATTATGTATACTGAGTGATGGAAATGAGAACCCGGTTGGTTAATGATATGAGAGCATGGTACCGTTACTAGTGATTGAGTTAGTACAAGCACACAGCTCGGGGAGCGTGTTGGTAATGGAAGTCAATTGAGCCTTCAGAGAGATGTTGACTGCCCCTGGGTTCGGACGATATTGTGGTGGGCCAATCGTACTACAGATGAGGTATTTTGATTTAACCTGGTAGGCCAACCAGGGTTAAGTCCCATCTTCGGGCCGCACAACCCGGTCATGTGGGGTTACTACATTACGGTGATATGAATGGGTTCCTCATTACAGACGCGATACATTCATATGATTGTACTTTGGCAGTTATGTTATTTTGAACACAGAAATATTTATTGAGCATGATCATATTTACGAGAAAAATATATGGATGCAAACGTATATATATGTTTATGGATATGAGTACAATTTCTATGATTTCCTCAATTAGGTTAATTTTTATACGAACATGATATGATATACTAAAACTCATTTGCCACACACTAATAATAATTTATTCTTGCTTACTAAGAGGTGTCTCACCCCAAGGATTTTTAAACATTTTAGGAAGTCCAGGACGCCAGGCGGAACGAGCTCCGAGATAGCGGAGGCTTAGATTTCCATAGTTCAGGGTATGTTTTATTTTTTGGATTAGGGATATGTGTAGTAACCAGGAAAAATAATTTTTTTAAAAAAAATAATAATAAAATAATAAAATAAAATAAATTAATAAATTAACAAGTAAAATGAATAGTATGATAAGGAATATATATATATATATATATATATATAAAATTGTGCAAGCTTCACCAGGAAGCTTGCTTTGATTTTTGGTGTGTTCTCTCTCTCTTCGATTCCGGGCTAGTTTTACGCCGGATTGACAAACCGAAGCCACCACAACGTTCCTGACGAAGTTCTCTACAAATATGCCGGAGCGGATCGTTGGAGAAAGCAATTTGGAAATCATCCCTAAGTTGAGGTAAGACTTTTTAAGCCAAATTTTAAATTGTGACAGTTAAGAAAAGCGTTATACGTGTTGAAATATTGAAGTTTAATACTGAGAGTTTTCGTTTTCAGGGGTGTTGATTGGAAACGTTGGGAATCATCCTTAAGCTGAGGTAAGGCTTTTTAAGTCAAATTTGACTTTGTGGCTGTTATAGAAAATGTTGTACGTACGAAAATACTGAAGTTTAATATTGAGAATTTTTGGTTTCAGGGTATTGGTCAGGAAATCTTACGGGAGTTAGACTAGATTGTTTTGGGGGTTTTTTCAGGAATCAGGTAGGGGGATAAATTAAGCTAATTTTGTTTTGAGAAAATGCATGTGTATATATATATATAGCATCTGGTTTCAGGAAAAATAAATATATTTATATATATGATTTATATTTGGAAAATACTGTGTAAATGATGATATGTTGAATACGTGAAAAATTTGTTCAGTGTGGCATGAGTATGAAAATGTTGTGAACTACTGTTTTTTGGGAATGAGGATGATATGGATTTCTATGATGAAAAACCGGCGTACGGGCCGAGAGATATATATATATATATATATATATATATGATTTGTTGGCGTATGGGCCGTGCTATATGGATATGTCTGCCGGCGTACGTGCCGTGCTATGTGGATATGTTTGCTGGCATACAGGCCGTGCTATGTGGATGAGATTTGCCATCGTACGGGCTGTGCTATGTGATTTGCCGGCGTACGGGCTGAGCTATGTGATTTGCCAGCGTACGGGCTGTACTATGATAAAATGTGTAATTTCGGCATACGGGCCGATGATTTTCATGAAATATGTATATGTGAAAAATAATATGATTGATTTGATAATTATTGATATGAGATATCCATGTATCACGATTTTAGTATATGTATATGATATCAGAACCTGATTGGCTTGGTCTAGGCTAGCACTTGCACGGTACCGTTGCTATGTGTCCATGGTCTTCGTGATCATGATATTTGTGTTAACGCCGCTATACGGAGTGGTGTGAGATTGGATGGTCGATGTGGTTATTTTCAAGAAGTGTGCTGTTATCGCCCCTGGTGTACGGACCAGCTCTGGCAGACCCATCGGACCTACAGACTACTGTTTAACTTGGCAGTGATCGGCCAACCATTGTCAGGTCCCGCCTTCGGGCCACACAACCCAGTTATGTGGGGGTAATACATGACAACAACCAGCTAACCTATTAGGATTGTTTTATGTTATTATTATGATATGAGATGAGATATGTTTATGAAATGCAGTATGTTCTGCCATGTTTTGATATACATATGTTTTCCCAAATTTGATAAACAATACTGAATATGATAGGTATGATATATGTTGAACATAGAATACTCATGTTACCACACACTAGTATTAGTTTATTTCCCTTACTGAGAGGTGTCTCACCCTTAAATCTTATTAACTTTTTAGGAACCCCAGATAAGAGAGTGGGAAAAGCCCCGTTGAACTAATGCTGTGTATTTGCCCTTTTGAAGGGTAAGTTTTGTAGGGACGGTTAGATTTTTGGGGAAATGTCCCTAGGTCTTATTTTTGAGATGTATATATGGAAATACGGTGGTTGTAGTGGCTCTGGTATTTGTCGTAAAATGATGGATGTTTTGTATTTACAATATTGTGAATATATATATTTTCTGCTGCTTAGGCTTCCAATTATGTTCTGATGTATCCCTAGTACCCACGGGTCCAGGTGGATTGTGACTTGCTGGGCTGGAATATATGATGTTGTTATTATTATAAAAAAAAAAATGCGGAAAATGAGCAGGTCGTGACAATATGTTCGTATGACCCTTGGGATAACTCGTGGATTTTTTGGGAGTTATATGTACTTTTGGGGAAGCTCTATAACTTTGGTGTTGTACATAAGGATTAGAAGTATTATGTTTTTCCGCTGCATTGACTTTGATGATGATATTATGGTATTAGAGATGTATGGTTATATATATATATATATAAATATGGTTGAAAAATCAGGGCGTTATAGATCTGAACCAGGGTTTCAGATCACTCAAGGAAGGGAGAGAGAGAAAGGAGAGAGTCTCGAAGAGGAGAAAGCTTATGAGGGAAAAGAGAGAGAGATCAACCGAGAAATGGCAAAAAAAGGAAAATTTTCATCTTTTATATGCCTTGATCTAAAGCCTCCGATGCGTGACACATGACACCTCAACATTTGCATATTTAGAGCATTACACAACTTCTTTTCAGCCACTCGATCTGTGCTTTTACACGACAGACAATATCGTGCGATGTCAATGATCCGGGTCACTTTTGACCGTGCCACTCGATGGCCAACACGTGACCAAATGATGTCACATGGACGTTATCCTCTACGTCCTTTAATTATTCAGATGTATATAAACCATATAGGCCACGTGTCCTCACTCGAAGATGACACATGGCCTGGCCTTTGACTTGGTCTGTTTCTCTGCAAACCAGTTGACCCACCAAACCGATTTTGAACTAGTATCCTGTATTTTCTTATTTATTTTATTATTATTTTATTTATTTGGGAAAAATATGAAAAAAAACACAAAAAATTTGGAAAAATTAGAGAAAGATTTTAAAAAATATTTTTGATGTCTAAAAATTGTTTTTACACACTTTTCATTCAGAAAAATAGAAAATGGTTCCCAAAATCTCCTAGAAAATTTTGAAAATATTATTTAATATCTAGAAAAATTTTATAAATTTTAAAAATAAATTTGGGAGTTATTTTTATAAAATATTTTCTCGATTTTTATCTCTATGATTTCAAAAAAGGGGCACGAACTTTTTTAAACCTCATGTGTCTTAGTTCTAAGGAATACTCTATATTAATACTATGTGAATATTTGTGTTGTCTATTTATGTGCATGTATATAAGTGTTTTGTAAATTTACAAAGGGAGCAAAATAAAAGACTATCAAACTTAATTTTAGATAATTTTCAATTAATTATGTATCATTCATAGAATGAGCGTGTAAGGGGTGTTAGTACTTTTCCCTCACATAATTGAACTTCCGATCCCGATCATGGTAACACAGACCGATTCTACCCTTAAGTGAGTACTAATCATGTGTTCTAACCACATTCTAAAAGGTTAGTGACAACTTCAACTTCAGTTTCCCCTGAAAATCATAAAATCATTGGTTATTCGCCCACCCCGGGGCACCCTCGCGCTCGAGACGTCGCGACATATCATGTTTAAATTAGTTGATCTAAATCATTAATCTAAAATATAGTTCCAGTTAGTTTGAGCTTGTCATATGAAACACACTCAAGCTTAGCTTAAACTCGAATTAAACTTTAAAAAGCCTTATTTTCAATTAATTCATGTAATATTTACAAGAGTTGAGATCAATTTGACATTAATTGTTCTATATACTAAATGAGTTGAGTTTTAATAAAGTTTAAATGTGCATTTTAAGCTCAAAAACTTTGATTTGAATTCAGATAAGAGTCACTTAAAGTCCCCTACAAATGATACTTTGAAAGAAAAGAAGTTTTGAAAATTTAAACTTTCAATATATAGAATGATGTCTAATCGAGTTATTCGTTTAGTTTTTTTTGGAAGTCCCAACTCAGAGTATATAGTCTAGAGGGGGGGTGAATAGAGTCTTTTCGCGGAATACGTATTTTTCTACAAATAAAAACTCTTGGCAAGATAGAAGAAATTATATTGCAATATAAATATAAATCATGCACAAGATATAAAATAAAAAGTATAATAGAGAAAAAGAATAACACTGATATTTTTATATGGTTTGACACCAAGCCTATGTCCACGCCTTAGCACCAAACCAAAGATTCCACAATCCACTAAAGATACTCTTTCATTGGCGAAGAAGTCTTACAACTTGAGAACAAATCCCTATACACGACAACAAATCCCTACCGTGCTCACCAAGAGCCTTCGCTTCGGTTCATGAAGAATCTTACAAGAGATTGGAAATACAATTTAATGCTCCTTAAATGAGCCAATATGAAATACAACCAAATCCTCACTTTATTCTCTGAAGGAATGAATCTTATAAGATAAGTGAGCAAGAGATGATTGAGCATTTGTGAAGAATAACTAAAATGCAAAGTGTAAAGTGTTTAGATTTTGGATAAAATGATATTTTTCACAAATATGATCAACAATGCTTAAAACCATGTTAATACAAGTCTAATAGCTTGTATTTATAGTCCAAGAGCTTTAGGAGCCGTTAACTAGCTGTTGGGGGGATGAAAAGATATTTTATTTGGTAAACTAACCGTTTTCCGCCCGTTAGCATTATTCTACCCATTGGACTCGTCGACTATGCCCCTGCACTCGTCGACTAATCATATACTACAACTCGTCGATGAATCCCTTATGTTCATTGATGAGGCCCCTGAATTAGAAAAAGTCATCAACATGAAAGTTGTGGCATTTTGCCTTAACTTTCCAGAGACACCAAGATCATCCCATTTGAACTTTTCTAGCAAAAGTTATACTCAAAATACCGAAAAATATTTAGGACTCAAGACTGCACAACGGTATTGACGATTGCTTTGTTTTTCCTTATCAAAAAGCGTTTTAATGACTCAAAACATTCTTGAACAAAAGTATATGAAATATATTAAGTCTAATGAAGATTAAAACTTGTCCAAATGAGTTTTCTTTTGAATATAAAATATCTTAATTAATAAAACACGTTTGAAAACTCATTTTGATATCTTATATGCTTAGTATGTCATTTTATAAATACACTTGACTTTCTTTAAACCTTTAGGACACAAGATTCGTTTTGATAAAAACAGGACTAAGTATGAAGATGTTCAAAATACCAAAATGTTTGAAAACTTGTCTCTTTAGAAATCATATTTGAGTTTAGGATTCATTTAACAAACTCTTTAAGTTTAACTTTGAAATCCATGAAATGTGAGTTTATGTTTATATCTTTAGTACAATCTTATAAACTCATGTGTCTTGTATGCATGTGCTTTGCTTAACTCTTACTCAAAAATCATGCAAAAAACACACTCGTAAAAGTTACAAAACATATTACCTCACACAACCCTTATTACAAATAATTCTACAATTCAGCTTCCTTTGATTGTGCTTGAGTCATTCCGAGTACGTGTCCATTTGATCTTTTCTTTCCTTCTTGACGTCTACTCGGTTCGATCTTTGTCTTTGATCTAATAATTCATGTACGAGTTTCTAATGCATAAATTCATTTTCTTTATAGCAATAAATGAGTTCAAATAAGTCATTATTAAGTAGCTCATGAGTGACAACTCATTTGAAACCCTGCTAGTATAAAATTACAACTTAAATAACTTAAAATAATATAAATACATATTATAATTTTTTTGCTTTTTGAAAAACCTAACAATAAAATGCACAAAAGTAAGCATTGTTAATTAAGTTTTAATTTATTTTGCTTTTAGTTACTAATTACTACTTTCTAATTTTCAATTTTTATTTATCATTTTTATATTCAATATTTTAAAATTTTCAGTGTGATACCAACTAATGTTTTTGGCTCCATTAGAGTTAAGATATAAAAAAGATAAGTCATTTTTCTGTTGTATCAACCATGATAAAGGTAGAAAAATTATTAAATACAAAAAAATAAATTAAGACTAAGTGAAAATTGACAGCACGTATAATGAATTTTTTGTTCACTAATGTCTTATACACTTCATTCTCATTTTTCTTTATTACTAATTAAGAAGCGTTCTCATTCATAAAAAACTACCATCATACACCTAACCCAAACTTTTTTTTTGTCTCACAAACTCCAAAGTACGTTTCTTTTTTGGGTTACTAACATTGTACAAGAGACATAACTGAACAGAAAATAATCAGAAGAAACGGCGGCCATGTGTAAATGGTTAAAATATATACACAGAATCCTGTCGTTCGATTTTCAATTTCAAATCTTTTTTGAGCAAATATGCTCTGCCCAAAACCTGGCCAAATTCTCCACAAAGAAAAAATCAAAAACACAGATTAAAAAAAAAAACGAAACATAATAGAAAAAACAAAAAAAAACAAGAACAAACACGAGCTGAATCGAAAAAACACACATTCTGAGAAGAAAAAAGGGATTATGTACAATAAAGATTAAACCCAAAGGTAAAGTGGTCAAGTCAAACATCCTACAACAATCATGCTCTCTTTCTGGGATCATTGCTTTCTGAATTATATTGGGGTTTTATCAACAAGCTCCCTCCGCAAATACACGGACTTAATCCCCTCATAGTTCACCCAAATTTTGTTAAATAACCTTCCCCAAACTCATTGTTCTAAGTGCAAGAATCCCAGTTTCAGCGGGGAATAAGCTGGTCTGATCCGGTTTGCAGAACACTACTTTGTATTACAATAAACTACCTATCTGGCCTGCAAAATCCATAACTCAATTTGCAGCACACTCGAAGCCAAACGATGCATACCACTTCCACAACATGTTACCTGCAACTTGACCATCCCTGGAATCTTCAGACTTGCATCCCTAGCCAGAAATTGCAAGCCAAACTTTCCAAAAATGCACGGGAGCCAAATGAGTCCACAAAAAATAACCAGAAGAAAACAGCTTCTATACATGAAAATGGGTACACAAAATGTACATGTAATCTGGCCACTCAATTGTCAAGCTCAAAGCCTCCAAAGCAAACAAGCTCAGCTCGACCCACCCTCAGCCAGATTCTCTTCAGTACAATAATGTACTGAAAATAAAAAATGAGAAAAAGGATAAAAGGAGTCCTGAACCACTACACCAACAGCCTGCATAATAATATAACATGAAATTTTCAGCCATTTATTCACAAACAAATTTTGAACTAATGAAACTAGCACTCGGACAGGTTTCGAGAAAGAAATTTGACGGGGCATGGAATTGGCAGTGGGATCATAAAACAAAACTTTTGTGCCAATGAGGTTTTTATTAGAGAGATTTCTAATTCTTGTAATATTATCAGTCTTACAAAATTTAAGATCCTGTTGACCACCATGAGAACATGTTTACTGCTACTCTCCACTTTTTGTCTTTCCCCGAGACAAATGCCACACTCAAAATATTCATATGAAGCATCTAAATGTCCCACAAAGAGGAAATGCTCTGTTTCACATGGCATTTGAAAAATGCATTTAGATGGGAATCATTGTAAAGGAAAAATACAAAATAATTAGAGATATTTTCAATCTTCACTACAACTAACAAGAAAAAAACAATGCCTTATAAAACAGATAAAGTCATGCAAGAGGCAAAATGCAAAAGGAGAAAGAGAGACTCTAAAAGAAAGCTACATTACTAAAACATGATCTACCAATTTCTTCAAATAAAGAAAGCTACCTTTCTCTAGAAAGGTACAAAATTGTTTCACTGCAATTACTTTGTCAAACAAACCTGCCCAGCCTATATTTGTTTCTTTGATGAGCTTGTTTAGAATGGCAACTTAAAAACCAATCAAACAATAGCAAAAAATGATAAAAAACTAACAATGGGTCAAGGCATATGTACCCACCACCATTTCCCAAGATTTCTGACGTTGGCAATGCAGGTAATGACATCTCTGCAAGTTTTGAATGGAATCCATTAGCCCCAGGACATTAAAACAAATTGGAATGACACTTCAAAGCTCAACCTCAATTTCATTGTACTATAACTAAATGCAAGAAATGCTAAAAACTGCCAAAAAATTTACCGGGAGCACAGAAGGACAGAGATGAAATTGATGATGATGATGGCCATGGAGCTGCAACATTGTCATTCAAGTCACATGTAAAGCTCAAGCCAGTAGAGTTGTCAAACACCATATCTGCTGGCAGACTTCGCAACAGACACCCTACTTTTGAATGATAACCATAACGTATCAGTAATTTTCATGAAACAGCAAGAGGGGCTTGGGCAAGATGTACATCAGAAATGTAGAGAAAACCAGGAACTGGATAAAAAAAAAAAAAATGCCTTGAACAAAGTTAAAGAGGCTCAGGCCTCACACCGATTCATTAAATGCACTCAGCCTACACACGAATGCCAAAAAGTATCATAAATAAAATCAGAAAGGATTGATTCACATAATGAGTACTGAAAACAGTAATTTGAAGTTAGTTCACATAAATAAATATGAGGAATTACAAAATTTCCAACCCATCTCGTGCTTTGGACGTCAAAAACCATCCAGATAGAAGTCCATGTAATAAATTTCACGCCAACTAAGTAATGTGTCGAAATTCCACCCCAAAGTTCAAGCACCAAGTGCCAAAATATTTTTAAGATATAAAATAAATACTCACTAAAAATTTAACAGAGGGTCCATTACATTGGGACACAGATGGAGAGAGGAAATGTGAAAAGAAATGGGCTTCTCTTCACTTCTTTTGTTTGGTTCACATAACGTGGAGAGGGGGAAAAAGAAGGGGGGTTTGGAGAAGCCACTTTTTTTCTCCCCCAAATCAGAGAGAAATGGAGAGAGACTATAAAGAGACAAACACCTTTAGATAACTTGAAAAAATAGTCCCATTGACAGTATTCTTATAAACTTCAACTGATTGTTGCTTTCTGTCCACGTGTTTACCTCCACCTTCTCTCTTATTAAACCGAACAACATAAAAAGAAACTAGTTTCTTTTCTCGTCTTTTCTCCTGTAAATTTCTTTTATTTTTCTATACTTCTCACCAAGAAGCATATTGCATGGTCACAATACTAGACAATGAATATCTTTGTCAAATATTAAAAAACAAGAGAAGCTCCAAATTCTTTACCACAGCAAGAGAGAGAGAGAGAGAGAGAGGGAGGGAGATGTTCCAACTTGAAAGAGGATGATGATAAAGAAGAAGAAGGGAACAACAAACCTTCTTGTCCATATGCTGCTGCAGGAAAAAATGCGGATCCACAAGAAAGAAAGAAAGAAAATATCAGATCAGGTGATAAAAAGGAATGATCATGAAATACAAGATTAAAGAATACGAATGCAAAATAGCAAAAAATGTACCTTGGACACTAAAATCTTTCAAGTCAACATCACAAAGATCATACATATTTGTCATGACACCACCTTTCTGTAACATGGAACCCAATTTTGTTGCACAGATTATAGCTTGTTTATTTGTAATTAGATGTTTCTGTATCCCAGCAATGTAAGTATTTAATGAGCTACAGCAGGAAGGATTGGGAGCACCATCATTGCGGCATGCTTCAATTACATCTGTCGGCTGTTTAAAATCCAAAGGGCAAACTGCACATGGATAACATAATTCAATTAGAGTTGACCTAAAAATGGAATTAAAATACAGGTTCAAATGTAATAAGGTAATCTTTTCTGATATTGGATTTGGATTTATGTGGATTTGAGTAGAACTCAATATAATTTTATGCTATGTTTTGTCTGAATCCACACAAATCCAAATTCAAGGCTTGAAATCCATGCTCCAAAATGCAAGATAAGGGCTTCTCTGGAAGCAAATCAAAAGCCACTCTTAATTCAACTCATGCATAAAATTTTACACTGGAATTAAACCAACTAACATGAAGTTAATTGATAAAAGTCTGCTGTTTGTATCCTGGGGAAGCACCAAGTCAAGCTATACATGTACTAGAACAAAAAACCTAAAAATTGTAAGTATATCACCCTAGCTGCTCTTGGGATGAAGATAAGTACAACAAAAATTTTGCACTAGGCCTAGCCAAAAAAACAAAAAAAATAAATTGCAGTATTTTACCACGGCTGGGTTTAGAACTAAACATGACTGACATATTTCTCCAATCTCGTTTCAATTTTCAACAGTAAGAAATTTAACATCATACATTACTAACATACAACCAGTTTATGCATGCTTCTCAATTAAAATTTAGTTCCTCACCAGCTCAGTAAACTAAAGACCTTTTGTATGATCATTATTCTAGGACATGTAAAGAAGCACAACATTCTATGAATGTTTGTGCACCTTCCAATGTCAGGATGTTTGGCTTAAAGTCCACATAATTTTAATTTCAATGACAGATTCTCCACAATTCATTCAAAATTTTGAAACTTATTGTCAATTCCTTATGATTAAATGACATCAGATAACCATAAAAGGTATTCAACAATAATAACGAATACTCAAAAGCAAGCCGCTCTATTTCACAATCCCATATTGGACATGCGCTAAAGAGATCTTGGGCTTATAAGGATGGTCTAAACTCCAGCTTATATAGGGTACCTTTTATAAGACAGAACTATAAAGCTAATTGGCCAGAGTGGACAACAACTAATTGGAGTTGGGCCAAGATCATTATATTTGGTCTTAAAGCCACCCCAGGAGTTGTTTCATGTGGGAGAATCCTATACAGAGGTGTAGGTCCCACATAGGGGCGTAGGCCACTCTAACGAGGGGGTTAGATCAAACAGGAGAGTCTATCATAATCCCACATCTAATGTCTATTGGGAAAATCTTAGGCTTATAAAGATGATTTGAGCTCTAACCATATGAGGCACCTTTTATAGGATAAAACTTTGCGGCCCATTGATCAAAGTGGATAATACCTCACGAGAGTTTGGCCATTACAGATTGCACAATTGTAGACATCTACAAAGCATTTCAAGGTTAGAACATCCTTTGAGCAATCAAAGCACAAGTGAAAATGGAGAGATTGATTAGTTCTAAGGTAAGACTAGCCATTGAGAAATCACTCTTCAATTGACTTCCCAACTCCCTAGTGCATTTGTTACCATTTATTGCCCTTATCTAAGTAAGAAAAAAAATACGCAATAATTTATTCCCATGTAACATAAGAAAACTCGCAAACTGTTTTTTCTCAATAAAGAAATCGAACTTCTTTTAGAAGGCCAAACAACTACCTTTGTTTGGACCCTTAGGCATCTATTATACATTTTATCAGTTTAGTAGAAAATGATTATGCTGTGAATTTTTTTTTTTTTTTCCTTTTGATATGCCTTGAATTTATCCAAAATATCCTAAAAGAAGGCCATTACATTATCTTGGCCCCAATAAACTTACAAATTAATGTGGATAAATTCCAAAATTCCAGCCATCTTGGACAATGTGGCCACTCCAAGACTAAAACAAGTCTCATTGTCTACTAAACAGCTTAAGACTTTTATCATTGCAAAGAACTTTTAAATCACTTCGATCCACATTCCCTTGCATGCCAGTTAGGTGTTCAAAATGATCCTACTGCTTTAGAGGGGGGTGGCTATTCATAAATTCATAATCATAAAATAGTTACTGATTTTAGGGTTGAAGACACAAAGATGCACGAAAAGAGATCTAAAAGAATGAGATTTTTAGCCCCACATTCATGCATAATCTGTCATTCTGCATACAAGAACAATAAAATTTTACATTATGATCTTTTTTTTCTTATAAGGACTAGAAAATTATATTTTTATTAATACAACAGATCAAACTAAGGGCACCAACAACACTTGTAGAAAGATTGTTGATGTTATTATATATAGAACACAAAACTAATTTTTTCTATTTTCTGATTCATTAAATTTGAAACTGAGCCTGCTTTGCCCCACCCAACCCTTTGCCACCTAAACTAAGCCTCAGTATACTTTCAAAACTTTCACATATCAGCAGTATAACGACATGCAGCCGAAAAAGAGGACAGAAAATAAAAGAGGGAGAAGAAAAAAATAAATAAAATACATTCATGAAAGAGCATATCAGACAGTTAAACACGCACCTTTGTTAACTTTGCAGGCAGATAATATACGAAATGCAGTATTGGCAGCATCTAATGATAGTTTCCTCGAAAGCCAGGAAAATACCACGCCTTTACAATCATTAAGAGGATCTATATGATTAGGCTCTCCAATTACATTTGTATTCTCATGATCTGTCGATTGTTTTACTGAGATCTGAAGTGCAGCTTCCATGATTGCAGGCTGGCAAACAGGTCGGCAGCACTCCTTAAGAGGATCAACAGTGCTGCAGGCCTCCAATAATTTACTTGTATTTACTGCTTTCTCAAAGGTGGCAACATCCTTCACAGGACAAACCCCACCAGTAAAATTTGATGATTTTATGGAGCAAATTGTAGATATCGTATTGTTCGCTCGTCTGCTTGTTAATATACTGATGATATCTTGAAAACAATCATTAGCAACTTCACTTTGCAAAACTAATTTATCAGATTTATCCTTGTAGTAGCCCTGGAAGATGTGGACCAAACTACTAAACTGAGGACAACACACTACATTTCCTACAACCGCTGCAAAATTTTCGAAACAATCACATGCTGTTTTGTCCATGATACTTGATAAAGCAGAAAAGTTTACAGGGCACTTTCCAGTCAATACCGGTTCATATGTAGTTGGAAAAGTTGGGTACATTGGCGACACTGGTTCCCCAGGATTTGGTAAATGGGGAATAACAGCAGGTGATATTTCAATAGGTTCAAAAAGTCCACTAGTAGGTGGATTAGCTAGAACAGATGTGGAGGAAACATGGGCAGATTCGAGAGCTGATCCCAGTGCCATTACATTTTGAAAACTAGATAACCAGATGATGAGTAATAAGAGCTGTTGGCACAGAGAACCTGCAACCAGATTTCACCATGGCTTCAGCATGTATTTACATGATCCTTCAATTAAAGAAAAATAATGAAGGACTTGTAAGCAATATGTAATAAAAACAAGACATGCGCATACACATGCCCACAAATAGACCTAAATTAAAATTAAAGTATCACCTCAAGAATTCATTTATAGTAAATAATTCTATGCCAGTTTTTAAAGTAAACAGTGTATTTATTTCTCTAGATACTTTGGGCATACATATCTTTACTGAAGTAGACTCAGAAAAAAAGACCCTTGATTTGTAAACCTGAAGGGCGGCACTGCTCAGCCTTGGTTCAGACTGTGTTTGGACCAACCCAACCTTCTCCAAACAATGCCTCTTCATTCAAGTTTTATGTTGAAAGTTAAAATGTGCATCATCAATCATCTTTTTGTATTTTCCCTTGAACAATATACCCTATACAGTACTCATGCAAGTTGAAGAAAGTAACTAGATAGCTCAACAACCATTCTTGACTTGGCCGCTTTGTTTGGCTCCATCCATGTGGCAAAACATATACACAAGCCTGAACCCTTCCACGTCTCCAACCTTCAAACTAGGCAACTTAACCCTTCCAAACAACCTTCTTTGGTCTCCATCCAAAAAAAGGTAGTTGCATCAAATGAGAATTCTAAAAGACTCATTTTAAGGCAAATATGCATGTACCCAAACACCATCCACCCCACACCAACTAAGCGAAGTAGCCTCTCCTGTTTTTGGTGCATCACCCTAAGTTTTTTGGTGGGGGGGGGGGGGTGAAAACCATTCAGGCCCCACCAGCCAATTGGTTCTTCCATGCATATAACTATACAATAAAAACATTATGAAAATGCCACAATTTGCTTACTATCAAACATTAATAAATAAACTCAAACCAGTTAACAAGTATGCTCTGTAGATCTATTTTCACTTCACTCTAATTCAGACCATAACATTTATCATCACATCTTGCTTAACAAACCTCCTTTACTGTCCTTTCTTTCCCTCAAGCCTTCCTTTTATCTTTCTAGCACATTCAACTCAGATAGCCCATCAAACATGTTGAATGATTTTATCACATTGTTCCCAATGCACCATATAACTCTCATGCATGAAGTTGTTTTATCTTTTGTATTTTATAGTTCGTCACTAATTTTTTTAATTCATCTAAAAACATTTTTATACTACCAGAAATCATTTCTTAGGAAAGTTACTTGATCTGTTTAGAGATTCTCCAAATCATTGTACAACAACAACAAGTCAACTACATGAATCCTTTTCTGCCCATTCACCTGATCAAGAGTGTCTTCCCATATTAGATTATGGGCAATTAACTCCAAATCATGGTAATTCTTAAGAAAATAAATTAGAAATTGCAGGAACTGATTTGATAATTCCTCAAAATTCAAGGTAATAACAGCAATGTGCAAATAAACTAGAAACCGAAACAGGCACATTCACAATTTTATCAGTTTATGTAAATCAATAATGTTAACTTATTTTGTCTGGGTAATCATTAGTGAAGCTAAGGCTACAACTTCTGAATAATATCATTTTCCCTTGTCTCATCGAAGAATGATGTAGCAAAACCCTGAGGAATTCATTATCAGACTTCCAAAGGGACTAGAGAACAGCACTTTTGTAATTATTTTTTTAGCTGTTTACTGGAGGATGTCTTATCCTCCAAAGCTTGTATTCTTGTTTCTTTTCTAATGGATGAGAAACGAAAAACCATAACTTCTAATATTGAATTCCACTAACTTACCCTTGAGAAAGACAGCCTGTAAACAGTCCATAGTTCCACTAACCACCCTTAGACAACATTGAGATCCACCAACAGGATTCGCAGCAGTGGGTGATGTCTCACAAATGGTTCACAACAAAATAGCAATGCCTGCACCATATTCAAGCAAAGGGGCCAAAGTCAAAGGAGAAAATCAGTCATCAAACACACATACACACACAAAAACTCCGAAAACTCTTTTCTGAGCCCAACAATCCTATGCTTGGGCTCCATTTTTATCAAGAATTTTAATTAAAAAAAGGAAAATAAGAAGGATTTTAGCCCTTAAAATAAAATTCTGTAAAGGCTTACACTGCAACACCTTAAAGCTTATGCCTCGCCCTATAAGGGCTAAAATGCCTCACCTTGAATAAAGAAAAATTAAGAAAGTTCCAAATCAAATCTAAAAAATTAAATATAGTTTGTAAACTATTTTTTGGCACTATATTGAATTCATTTAGTAAATCACGCCAAGAGATGGTTATAACATTACAAAATTCAAATTATTTTCAAAATCTAAGATATCAAATCAATTATTTCAGAAAGTTTTTGAGGTTCGAGATTTATAGAGATCAACCCATATTAATATATTCCTTTTATATAAACACGAGATTTAAATTTTCTACTTGAAATCTAACTTGAGAATCAAACAAGCCAAATGCAAAAGCTTCAATGTGAAATGGGTTGCACAAGCTCAGCTGGGCCTTTTAAAACACACATATTAAACACTATAAGAATGAAAAATTGTTCTAACATGATTAATATTTAAGAAAAATTAAATGTTAATGATGTGTAAAACTAAATTTTTGTTTATTAATTTGCTATATATTTTATTTTCTTTCTCGTTTTCCTTGATGACAAAATATGAAAATTAGGATTCTTTCCTATTTTTCTTTTATTCCTCTGATGTTTTCCAAGGTTCAAACGGGACCTTCGGCTACCCACGTTTTTCTTGCTCTCTTACGCACACAATTGACAGAATCTCCAGAAGTTCTTTTTGAGTCCAACAATTAAGCATTTAGGCAATTCCCTTTTTCTTGCTTGGTCATAAGGAAAATGGAGAAGAAAACAATATATAGAGCAAAAAAACAGTCAGAAAACTTTTTTATTTTACAGTCTTTGGTTGTTCTTACCTATGTAAGTACAATTTCACACTTACTAATTTTTTAGACAGAGACCAAATACAGCAGCTAATTGATTTCCCTCTTATTTCTTTCCTTTTCTCTGGCATTTCATTTTCCTGACCATTACTACATTTTCTGTTCATCTGAGAAAAAAAAAAAAAAAAAAGATTTTCCATGGCATTAATTTCTGTACTTAACGACACCCACTGAACAGTACGAACAGATCCAAAGCCAACTCAGTCATTTACTCTAGCCACAGCTACAGCCAAGCTAAGGGAGCAAATTTTACACTAAAAGAGCTCAATCTACCTAAAAGAGACACCAAATACTGAAAAAACCAACAAATCGAAGCACCTAACCTCTTTTCTTCTCGGATCGCATGTAGTGCCCGCAAAAAGCCCGAAATTCCGCGCGCAAATGAAGCAGGAGCTCGCCGAGATGCTCGGAGAGCTCAGACGCCGGGAATATAACCGGTAATAGGCGGAACGCGGCGGCAATCTGGTCGGCAGTTGCTGTGAGCTAGGGCTTTTTGGTAGGAAAGGGGAAAGCAGAAGCAAGTGACGGACATAAAGCCTGGTAAAAAAGGAAAATGAAAAGAACTTTTACGTATATAAGTAGAAACTTTTGCTTTTCCTAACCTCTACTTATGTACTTATCATTCTTACTCTCGAATAAGCACATGTAGATATTGTTGCCAACCTCAATATTTAAATTTTCTATTTTAAAAATCAATTTTTTTACACAAAAACCCCAAATTCTTCTTATTTATTTTACGTTTATTTGAATTATATGAACTAAAATGTATGAGCATAAACTGTTTCAGAAAATTCCAATTCAACATCCTTAATTTTACTAAAAAGACATTCGCTATTTTTTTTTTGAAATTTAAATCGAAATATAACAATAAATTTCACAACTATAAAACAATCTTACATTATATTTGGAAATGTTTTGAACTTCGAGTTGTATTGAAACTTATCTAAATCCACCTAAATCTAAATTTAAGGCCCGAAATTTATGATATAAAACGCCGTCTTTTAATATACAAAGTTCAAAGTAATAAATGTATTTTTAGTTTAATATTAAGGGCCTTTTTCGATCATTTAGGGTATAATTGTCCTATAAGCGGAGTTGTAAGTAGGGGTGTGCAATCGGCCTATTCGGCCAATTAACTGAATTAATCGAAAAAATTTGGTTAACTATATACCATAATCGAACCGACTAAGCTACCTTTTTTACCCAAACCTTACCTGATCGAATTGAATTTTCGATTAATTCAGTTTAATGAATTTAATCAAATCAAATTATAATTAATTATGGGGAAAAATATGATTGTATGCTTTTAATATTTAATTTATATTTAATTATTAATTATATAATACAGCTAAATCGGTTAACCGAAATGTAATTTTTCCATAACCGAACCGAACTGACCGAATTTGGTCGATTATTTTGATTAATTTGGTTTTCACTAAATTATTCACACCCCTAGTGATAAATGTAAATTTATTTTTGTTCCAAAATACTTAAAAGGAACAACTTATTCACATAAAAATTGAAATCTATTGGTTGTAAAATGTCACATTATTATTTGTATCCATTTAAATTTATGAAAGTCACAGTATTGGGGCCCACACTAAATAATATTTGTCAATTCAAGTGTTAATGCGACGCGTGCAATAATTTGTGGACCAAATTTTATGTCTAAGAAATTATTTCTTATGAGCGTTTAAAGTTTTGTTTTATAAATGGATTAAGTTGAATGCATATCAATATTCTATGACAAGGTCATCGGATGGGCAATGCCAAAAAATTATTTTATTCATGTAGATTTTTTTTTTTTGCATTTTTCTCATTTTTAAATAATATTTTCCAATTACCATATAAGACCCGAGGGCAAGTTTGGAAGTTGATAAATAATATATAAAGTATTTTACTTTTTAAGCCATGTTTGAAACTCGAAAACAATAAGACAAAAATAATGCAAAGAAATCCATCTGTTTATGTTTTGTTATAAAAAAGTGAAAAAAAGTTTAAAAAAAAAAATCAATTTGATTTTACACATAATTCATATTTTATTTTTTAATATTTAATCATATTAAAATAATTATTCATTTTTAATAGTATTTGGTATAAAGACAAATATAGAGTTTTTTCCCATTTTATTATTAAAAATGAATAAAATATTAAATAATACTCTGATTGGGAAAAATTTTCCCAAACTGCTTATGTAATCTCGCAGCTTGATGCTGCGAGATTTAAACTAATGGGCCGCTGAAAAATTGACACGTGGCACGGAGTAGAGCTGCGAGATTTAAAGGAAGCAAGGATTGAAGCAAATCTCGCAGCTTGAAGCTGCGAGATTTGCAAGACAAGGGCATAACACTATGTATCGATTTTCTCTGTTTTCTTTATTTCTCTATTTTGAAACTCAACATTTTCTTCAGATCTGTCAAGGTAGATGGCAAAAAATAAATTTACTTCTCTCACACAAAATTCAACTGGGATAACACTTATCCATCCCTCTCTTCTCATCTCCCTTCTTTGCTATGGCTTTCTTTTTCTTTAATTAACTTAAAAAATAAACATGAACCAGTGGTCCTCCTTTGTTTACTGTATATCGTGTCTATTGATCCAGAAAAAAATTGTCCAGTGTCTTCGATTAATGCAATAATTAAACAATGTAATGTAAAATTATTCAATTTGATTTGGGTATGGAGAAATTTGTTTCAAGTTGTTCATTTTTAATTTGTGAATGCAATCCGTGCCACTGTACCTCTTTGAGATGGCTCCATACGGATATGGAGGAGCTCTCAACCATGGCTTCCAATTGTCTATCACTATAGCCATTCTGGTTGTAAACGTGTGGGTAGAGAGGGGGAGCTGGTTGCAATTGATTCTGCTACAATTTATTCATCTATGTCGACGTCCCAAGACTACCACCATCAAGGCATCTTCACTACTTTCTCAAATGGGTTCGACAGATCTGCCATGGCCTCACATCAAGAACAGCAGCAGCGGCGGCAACACCACGTTGCCCAGCAGATCCGGCAGGATAAACAAAGAGTGCAATCAAGGGGGTTCGAACCGCCGCCGCCGCCGCCGCCGCTTATGGCTTTGGAAGAAGAGGGGACTGGGGGGCTTCCCACTGTGTACGAGACCGGCGGAATGCTGTCTGAGATGTTCAATATTCCTCCTGGTGCATCCCCGGTACTGCCACCGGCGGCCAACGACTGGGACGGAAACCGGCAAGGGATGGTGGGTGGGTTCAGAGAGCCACTTCATCGACGCTTCACATGCTGCTTCCGACGCAAATACGCAACCACTTGTGCCTTCCGCTGCTGGTGCCGCTCCTTGCAAATCTCGCAGCTCCAAGCTGTGAGATTTACTCCAGCCCTGCCACGCGTCGCTTTCTCATTGGCTACTTCCTTTAAAACTGCGAGATTTGCTCCACTCCATGCCACACGTCAATTTTTCAATGGTCCATTAGTTTAAATCTCGCAGCACCAAGCTGCGAGATTACGTGAGCATTAGTTTGGGAAAATTTTTCCCAATCAGAGTATTATTTAATATTTTATTTATTTTTAATAATAAAACGGGAAAAAACTCGACAAATATAGTAAAAAAATGATTTTTTTTTTATTGTCATTTCAACAAAATCTTTGATCAAAATAAAAATAGAATATTTTGAACTTAGGATGTGAATTGATTAAAATTGAACAAATTTTAATATAATTTCATGTTATATTTTATCTAAATTTAATATAAATTTAAATTCAAATCTAAATTTGAAATCAAAATTAAAACTAATTTGGGAGTAGGGGCAAGCATTCGGTCAGTTCGGTAATTAACCGAATTAACTTAAAAATTTTGGTTAAAAAATGTTATTAATCGAATCGACCAAAATTTCATATTTAACCAAACTCAAAACTGACCGAACCGAATTTCGGTTAAATCGGTTAACCGATTTAATATTTTGATATATATAATATATAATAAATAAATAAATTTTTTTTATATGTATAATATATAAAATATTTTAATAAATAATATAGATTATTTATTATTAATTTATATTGTTTGGTTAACCAAATTAATCAAACAAAAAAATTGAAAATCAAAATTCGTAAAAAAAAAAAACCTGAACAAAATTGAATAAATTTTTAACGGAATCAAACCGAACCAATCGAATTTACTCGATTAATTCGGTTTTAACTGAATTATGCTCACCCTTCTTTGAAAGTATGAATTTTGAATCTTAAATTTAGATTTATATATATTTAGATAAATTTTGATATAATTTTATTTTATATACATTTAATATAAATATAAATATAAATATAAGACGTCATCAAACATAAGGGGGAGTCTAATTTAGTTCACAATTTAGTCTAAGCTAATACAATTTATCTTAAAATAAAATATAAATAATAATAAGGTAAATATAAAATTGCAGATTATGCCACTGCCTTCACTGTAGAGAACTGGGAAGGAGAAACCCTTGCACTCCCATGATTTTCTCTCATTTTCTTCCCGTTTCCCTCTCTTTCTCTGCATCCTAACAGAGCTTTTTCTTTTTATTTTTTTAGGGTTTATGACTTTCGGCTAACTTTCTTCCACGAAGCCTAAACCCCTACTTCGCTTCCCCGGATTTGCATTCCCATTCTCTACCTAGTTGTTCAAACCAGTCAAGAACTGCAAAAGAAATCGATTCGTATCGATTGACACAAGAAATAAGAAACCAAAAATGCGAATTGTTCACCAAATTATATCTCAACTCTCCGCCGCTTCGCCGTGCGCAAGGGCAGCGAAATTTCTCCCAAAACCCACATCGGGAAATGCCCCGAGAATCGCGTCGTTCAACCAGTCGGTCTCTCGAGCATTCTCGGCTGCGCCTAGCGGCGGCGGAAGCGGAAAAGACGACGACTGGGGTAAAAGCATCGGCGGCAATGCGGCGGATGATTTGGGTTGGGACGTTGCGTCGTCATGGTCGACGGGACTGACCAAGGAGCATTTTGATGGGGAAGCAGTTGGGCATCAGGTTGGTTCGAGCGGGAGCGGTGGTGGTGGCGGTGGCGTTGGCATTGACGCCGTCGCCCAGCGCTCTACGGCGGTTGGCGGTGGCGAAGAGGTGGATAATGACTTGAAGGAATTGGATGAAGAGAATAAGAAGGGTAGAGCGTTTGTGGAGGGTTGGGGGGAGAGGATGAGGGAAATGAGCGTGTTGTTGAAGCAGGTGAGGGAGCCTGGGGTGAGAGGGTCGTATTTGAAGGATTCAGAGAAGTCGGAGATGTACAGGCTGCACAAGGCAAATCCAGAAGTGTATACTGTCGAGAAGTTGGCGAAGGACTATAGGATTATGCGGCAGCGAGTGCACGCCATTCTTTGGTTGAAGGAGCTTGAGGAGGAGGAGGAGAAGAAGTTCGGCCCTCTTGATGACTCAGTGGAGCTCTTGCTCGATACATGTCCAGAGTAAGCTATTGAATCTTAGCACTTTTTTTATTGCGATGTAAATGTTGTGTTTAATAGTTAATACTGAAATGAAAAATGCTCTTGTTTGTGCTTTTAGAGATTCATAATCATGGGATGATTTGGGCTAGTATCAGGGAAATCAGCAATGGAATATGGACTAGGACAGGCAAATGGAAACAATTATTGAAAATGTTTATTTTTCACTAAATGGGTTATATGTCAAGATTCAGGACAGTGAAACAATCTTGGAGTGGTGTTAAGATTCAAAACAATGTGGCAATGTAATGCTAGTTTAACATTGTTGATAAATTATAGGACAAAAGACATTGATCTCTCTTAAGGTTTGTTAAAAAAACAATGACCTCCCGTGAGGTTTGACAAAAATATATTAACTTTCCTTGAGATTTCAAAAATCCTATGGACCAACCTTGAGGTTTCATGACCTCCACAGACATCCACTAACATTTGATTTTTGGGTCACTTACACTCCTCAAAACTCTTATCTTTTTGTAAAATATAAGAGGATGTTGGTGTCTTTTTGACAAACCTTAGAGGAGGTTTATGGAATTCTTATAATTTTAGGGGAGGTCATTGTGATTTTTGAAACCTTAAGGGATATCAGTATCTTTTTGCCAAATCTCAGGGATAGTTAGTGTCTATTATCCTAAATTATATCCTTGGAAATTTTTTGTCAATGTAAGAGCCCCTACTTTTCTGTTTAATGAATAGAAAAAAGAAAGAAGAAAGAACAAATGAAGATGGTTATAAGCTTAGAGATTTTGGTCTTCTTCTTCCCCAACCCCATTTTGTTATTCATATTCCCAAGCATATATAATATTTTTTCTATGGTTTCAATTTTATTTTCCAAGGTTGCAGAACTATGCATTCAGCTATGATGGTTCATGATTTGTAAAATACTTCATTTGATCATGGTTGTCCATTTGTAATTTGGTAGTGTGATTGTGTGTATTCAGCTATTAATTGGTAAATCATGTTTAGCCTCTCTTCATGTTTAGCCTCTCTTTTAAGTCCTGCCCGCTGTTGAAGTCCAACCTGGAAACATTAGTTTAATTATTTTGGTCATTTGGTGCAACTGGTCTTGCCTAGAAACCCCATAAGGCCCTAGTCAGTCTGATTAAAGGGGTCCTTTAATATAAATATCAGGGAAGAAATAGAAAAGAATTGTTTTCTGAGTCAGTGTTCTGTGCATTATGATTTTTAGGGTTCCACGTTTTATATTATGTATTGATTTTATCCCCCCTTATTTTTTTGCATAATCTATGCACTGTGTACAATTATCTAACATGAATAGCTTGATTTTCTGCAATTTGAATTCAGCGGTTTCCTTGTAAATCAAGAAAGACTTCGAATGACTGTGGTGTTCTGCATTTATAGGCATTGACCTTCATCAAATGAGAATTCTAGGTTTATTTGTGTGCTGTCCCTAGAACTCTAGTGAATATAAGATCTTCTTCAAGTAAAAATGGAATTTTGCAGCTGCTTTGCGGCTTAAGTTGTGGATATGCCTGCCTTAGCTGCCTAATAATTAAGATGTGCCATTACTTAAGAGTGTTTAGCTGAAGAGTAGGGATGGTGACTAGGAATTGAGTACAATGCAGGGGCTGGGATCCAAATTGAAAGCATCCTTCCTTGCAGACCAACTAAGATTGTTTCCCAGCTGGAGAAGAAGAAGGTGGGTGCATCTTCTATGCAGATTAGGGTTAACAACAAGGTGCATGCTGCATGGCAGATTCAAACTCAGGATAGTGATGACTCAGGAAAGTGTGGGAGGCTGGCTGATGATTTTGTGTCTTCAGTTGGAGAGAGTTGCTCTCGTGAGGGGATTTGTAAGGATCCATTGTCGAATGGTGGTGGGTGGGGGAGTTTGACTATGTTTCAAGAAGGGTTTGTGAAGCATTTTCAGGGTAAAGGTGACGTTGTGGGGGATAAGGTTGCTGGCAAGGGAAATACTAGTGCTAATAAGGTTTATGCTTGTTGTAACGCTGGGGCCTGGGCAGGTAGGTGTGGAAATGGAAAAAGCTGTTGAATCCAAACGAGGTTATTCTAATAAGAGACCAAAAAGATTTTTAAGAAGAAATGCTGAAGGGTAGGTGGAATCTTTGAGTGGTTAGAGGGGGGATGCATGTTAGAGGGTAGCAAGGGGAGGGGAAAAAAAAGGCATGATGTGTTGATATGGTGGTGATGACACTAGTCAATTTGATCATGATGGTGGTGTTAAGCCGCGACGTTCAGATAGAGGGTTCAAGCCTAATCCCAAATATTTGGGAGGAGGTTAGACGTGCGACGCATGGACTGATGTAATGACGTCGTGCATGGGGATGGTTTGCAGCAGTTTGGCAGTTTGGATGGAGCCATTCAACACGTGAAAAACAACCCTTTTATTTCCGTTAGTTATGCTCTGTTTTTACGTGTCTTTGTATGCTTTGTTTTACGTGTGTTTAGTTCCCTTTTATTTCAGTTTTGTTGTACGTGGCTTTGCTTGTTTAAGCAGCCAAAAGTTATCAATGAAGAATCAGAAAAATCAGATTCAAACCTTGCGGTACTTTCTCACCCGAAGTGTAAATAATTTCACTTTATCATTTGAATATCTGTGTTGGGACCTAACATTGGTATCAGAGCATGGGAACCAACAAGGAACGTATTGAACAACTGGAGTTTGGGCTTGGTGCAGTTCAGGAGGGACTACATCGAATGGAGTTTGGTATGATTGACAAACTTCAACATTTGGAGGAAACTCTCAATCATCTTTCGAATGTTTTGCTCTCTAATACGGCGTCCTCCAGTCATGGAAATCACCACTGAGAAAACCAAGATGGAGGTCGACCGATCTTCTCGTCAAAATCAGCCAAGCTAGAATTTCCACGATTCTCTGGAGACGATCCAACGGAGTGGTTTAATCGGGTGGTGGAACAGTTTTTCGAATATGTGGGCATTGCCGAAAATCAGAAAGTTTCCATGGCTGTGTACCACCTTGAAGGGGAGGCCAATCAGTGGTGGCAGTGGATTCATAGAACATTACGGGACGAAGGACACGTGATTTCATGGAAGAGATTCGAAGAAGAAGTATGGGCTCGCGTCGGACCATCAGGATGTGAAGATTTTGATGAAGCTTTCTCAAGGATAAAGCAGCTGGGGACATTAAGAGACTATTAGAGCGAGTTTGAGAAACTCGGCAACAAGGTGCGTGGATGGACGCAGAAGGCGTTGGTGGGGACGTTCATGGGTGGCTTGAAGGCGGAGATTGCTAATGGGGTTCGGATGTTTAAACTGCAATCCCTCAAGGAGGCTATTAACTTGGCACGGATGAGAGATGACCAGCTCACGCGATAGCAGAGATTCATATTACCACCACCTACAAGAGCCCCTCTAGCTATCCCACAAACCACTTGTGTAGCTCCTGCCATTCCGGCGGCACCAATCATACGTTTATCATGGGAGGAGATCCAAAGGAGAAGAGCTCAAGGCCTCTATTTCAACTGTAATGAACTCTTCACAGCAGGACATAAATGCCAAAAAGCACAAGTGTTACTCTTGGAAGGATAAGTAGGAGCTAGCAACGTGATATTAGAGGAGGTCAATCCTCATCAGGCACTAGATAAGGACCACGGTGGAGAAACGGGGGTGGTGCAAGAACCATAAATTGATGTCGAAATCACGTTACATGCATTAACTGGAGGGTTGGCGCCAAGAACCATGTGCATGACGGCTAAGATGGCCTCTTACGAAGTTGCGGTATTGATCGACAGTGGGTCAATGCATAACTTCATCAGTGATCAATTGGCGAATATACTGAGATTATCGGTAGTACCCACGGAAACATTTACCGTTTGGGTGGCTAATGGAGAGCGGCTAGAATGCCAAGGGCGTTTTGATAAGGTACTGGTAAATTTACAAGGTACTGATTTTTACCTCACCCTTTTCTCTCTATCCTTAGCAGTACTTGATTTAGTACTAGGCATCCAATGGTTGGAAATGCTTGGATTTGTGGTTTTTAATTGGAAGCAATTAACCATGGAATTTATTTGGGAGAATCAAGCAAGGTGGCTGCAGGGAATGGGGGAGTAGACCATTCAAGAAGCTACCTTAAAAGAAATTTCCAAGGAATGCTGATGGGGTGATGCATTGCTTGCATTTTGTTTTTCGAAAGCCACGGAAGCTGCATCACCAAGTGTGGCACCTGACAAGAAGAAGCAAGATATGGAAGGACTATTGAAGGAGTTCATGGATGTGTTCTAGGCGCCTTCATGCTTACCACGAGTGTGTGAAGTGGACCACTGCATTACACTCAAGGAAGGCACCGAGCCAATTAATGTCAGCCCATATTGATATGCCCATTTTCAGAAGGAGTAAATCGAAAAACAGGTTTAAGAGATGCTGAATTCTGGCCCATTCGTCCGAGCACTAGTCCATTTTCGTCGCCAGTACTATTAGTGAAGAAAAAAGGCGGGAGTTGGTGATTTTGCACTGACTACCGCGCACTCAATGCTGCCACCATCAAGGATCGATTTCCCATCCCAACAGTAGACGACATGTTGGATGAATTGCATGGCGCCTCATACTTTACCAAGCCCGATCTAAGTGCTGGATATCACCAGGTAAGGGTGAATCCTTCCGACATAGTAAAAATTGCTTTTCGTACTCACAACGGACATTACGAATATTTAGTGATGTCGTCTGGCCTGTGTAATGCACCCTATACATTCCAAGCCATCATGAACTCTATATTTCGACCTTATCTTCGAAAGTTTATTTTAGTTTTCTTCGATGATATTCTCATCTATAGTTTTACTTGGGATGAGCATGTGGTGCATGTTAAACAAGCTTTGGAGATTTTGAGGCAGCATAAATTTTTTGCCAGTGCAAGCAAGTGTGCATTCAACCAGTAGGAGTTAGAATATTTGGGACACATTATTACGCCCTAGGGAGTGAAGGTAGATACTCACAAAATTGCAACCATGGTGGCGTGGCCACGACAAACTAATATTTCTGAATTACGTGGTTTTTTAGGCTTGACAGGATATTACATGGAGTTTGTTCGGAATTATGGCATCATTGCTCGACCCCTTACCAATCTACTCAAGAAAGGGCAGTTTGGATGGCACGAGGAAGCCGAAGTAGCCTTCGTGACTCTTAAGCACGCAATGACCGCCACACTGGTTTTGGCGATGCCAAATTTCAATGAATCATTCACCATTGAAACCAATGCTGCAGGAGAGGGTATCGGCGCAGTCTTAATTCAACAAGGCCAGCCCATTGCCTTTATGAGCTGTGCATTGGGAATTACAAAAATATCATGGTCAACCTACGCCAAAGAGATGCTTGCAATTGTGGAGGCTATACGGCTATGGCGACCATATTTGTTGGGGAAAATGTTTTTCATCCAGACCAACCACGCAGCCTGAAATATTTTATGGAACAACGTTTGGCGGCACTGGAGCTACAAAAATGGGTAGCCAAATTATTGGGCTACGATTATGAGATCACTTATCACCCAGGCTGTGAAAATTCAGCTGCGGATGCCCTCTCACGCAAGCCCAACAGTCCAGTACTTAATCACCTCCATGTACCCACAGTGACCATGTGGGAGGAAGTTCAGAAGGCTTATGAAGGAGATCTATATATTCAATCAATAGATCAATTGATCAAAAGTCAAATTGAAGGGCCATATACACAACGCCAGGGGTTATTCTATTTCAAAGGTAGGGTAATTATTCCTTCCCAAGGGGAGTTGCGGAAAAGGCTGATATACGAGGCTTACGACACTAAAATTGGGGGGCGTTCAGGAGTATTGCGGACATTTCTGTGTCTGGCTCAACAATTTTATTGGCCTAAAATGTACCAAGAAGTTCAAGCATATGTCAAGCGATGTGAAATATGCCAAAAGATGAAATCCGAGACACTCTCACCTGCGGGACTTCTCCAACAGTTGCCCATTCCTTGCCAAGTATGGGATGATATCACTCTTGACTTTGTTGAAGGATTACCCACATCCCACGGCAAGGACACTACATTGGTAGTAGTTGACAGGTTAAGTAAATTTGCACATTTCTTAACTTTAACTCATCCATTTACTGCTAAAGGGGTGGCTGAAAAATTTGTTGAAGGAATCAAGTTGCATTGTCTTCCAAAATCCATCATCAGTGATCGTGACCCAATTTTATTAGCAGATTTTGGGAAGAATTTTTTCAAATGTCAGGAACCAAGTTACAACTTAGCTCTGCCTATCATCCGCAAACCGACGGACAAACGGAAGTCGTCAACTGCTGTGTGGAGCAATATCTCCAGTGCTTTGTGCATCAATGGCTGCGCAAGTGGAGTGCCTATCTTCCTTGGGCTGAGTTATGGTATAATACAACGTACCATGCGTCGACGGGAATGACTCCATTTCAGACGTTATATGGGCGTCCGCCTCCCTCAATTCCACTCTACCACAACAGTTTTTCTTCCGTCAACGAAGTGGATGTAAATTTGGTGTCTCGGGATGAGTTACTACGGCAGCTCAAAGCCAACTTGGAAACCTCCATCAATTGCATGAAGCAAACAGCTGATCAAAAGAGGCGGGAAGTCACGTTCAAAGTTGGGGATATGGTGTTTCTTAAATTGCATCCCTATTTATGGGCCATATCCTGTGATACAAAAAATTGGAGCAGTTGCTTACGAACTTCAGCTACCGGCGGAGGCCCGAATTCATCCTGTTTTCACATTTCCCTCTTAAATTTTTTTTTTTTTTGAAGAATGCTTGGTTCAATGGAAACATTTACCAGCTGAAGAGGCCACATGGGAGACACACCAGTCATTGCTTGATCAATTTCCAGATGTGGACCTTGAGGACAAGCGTCCACTCGGTGGGAAAGGTATTGTTAAGCCGTGACGTTCGGAGAGAGGGTTCAAGCCAAATCCCAATAGTCTGGGAGGAGGTTAGACGTGCGATGCATGGACTGACGTAATGACGTCGTGCATGGGGATGGTTTGCAGCAGTTTGGCAGTTTGGACGGAGCCATTCAACATGTGAAAAACAACACTTTTATTTCCGTCAGTTATGCTATGTTTTTATGTGTCTTTGTATGCTCTGTTTTACGTGTGTTTAGTTCCCTTTTATTTCGGCTTTCTTGTATGTTGCTTTGCTTTTTTGAGCAGCCAAAAGTTATCAATGAAGAATCAGAAAAATCAGTTTAATTCAAACCTTGCGGTACTTTCTCACCCGAAGAGGAAACAATTTCACTTTTTCATTTGAATCTGTTTTGGGACCTAGCAGGTGGTTTGCTTCTAGATGAGTTTTGGGTACAATATGGCTATGTTTCTTATTCATCTGATTTTTTTGGGATTTTTGCAAGTGTTTCCATCTCTGTTTCCTTTTCTTGTTCAGTAGTTTCTTAATCCTATAGATGGAGTTATAATAATCTGAAGACTCTATTTATATTGGGATGAATACATTACAGATTGTTGTGTGGGACATGATCAAAGTTGTTAAAATCAAGATCCTACGTGAGATCGCCTGAAGGGTTGGCAGAATGGATCGAGGATTGTAAGATTCTACTAAAAATATAAAATTAATATAAAAATGTATTTTTATTTTAGTTTTCATATATTTAAATAATATAAACCAAAAAGAAATGTCTGGTGAGTGTTCGAGACTAGGAAATAACAAGTAGCTCATATGGCATAACTCTTACATGACAAGGGGACCAAATGTTCATTGTAGGTTTGCGTGCTTATAGAAAAAATAAAAAAAACATAATTTTAGGATGATCATTCAATAAAAAAACATACAATATAGAATTAATTAAGATAAAAAATTAGTAAAAGAAGAAGAAGAAGAAAAGCCAAACTATTGAGCTAGCTCATTAACATTAATGCCAACAGACAAGACATTATTTACTTATTTAGCATTGGTGTGATCATCCCTTCATTAAAATCTTCGTCACTATTATCATTATTCACATTCAAATGCATTAGTGGTTTAAAAATCTGCCTACCTCCTCAACCTACGTATTGATGTTTGAACATCTACTGAACATCAAGCAAAAAAAAAAAGAAATTTGAGTCTGTAATTTTGTAAATATTAGATAAACCAGTTTATTTTCTAAGTTGTATATTCCTTGTAGAAGTTGTGCGGGAAACAGATCTAGCATCTAGTACAAGTAATTTAGTAAAACTTTAAAAATATAATGTACCATAGGATCTTACAGTTTCTACCATGATCCTACTACATTTACTAATTCAACTTATCCTACTACCATCGTACCGTGATCTTACTAATTTGCAATTCTATATAGGATCTGTATCATTTTGGTAAAGTAGGGAACCCTACAATTCTACAATTTGTGTCCTGATTTTATTATTTTAACAACCATGGATTTAGTTGAATATGAAATGAGGACTGTTTTTTCATCTGAAATTCAAATGCTATTCTTTTCCTTATGCAGCCTGTAAGTTTATTGTGGTGTTTGAAATTTGAATAACCCATTTAAAGATGCATGGTAAGCAGGAAATATTGTGTATTGAATGCTTTTTTGCTCTTTTTCCTGGGAACATGTTTACCTCATTGGAAATTAACAGCATTGTGAAAACAGAAAAAGAAAAAAGGAAAATTGTTAATTTATTCTCTCAAGCTAATTTTTTTGCTGTGTTAAGGAAAAGAAGTATAATAACATTTGAAGGAGAGGAAGTGTTTTCCTGAGACTTTGATAAAAGCTTTACATTATTGTAATGATGGGGCCATGGGGGTTAGTTACATTGATGTGCAGTCCCTTTAGAGCTAGTTGATTTTTGTCATGTAAATGGTTTCGACATGGGTTGGCACCTTTTAGTCTTTCATGGAGCTTCACATGTTGCCTTGTTGTTTATATTTTGATTGGATATGGATAGGGATGTGTGAATAGTGGGCCTTGAGGGAATGCTGATCATGTTGTAAGCTATGAATTTTAGATTCTTGCCAAAGCAAAAACCTTCTCTTAATAGCCACAAGTAGTTTCACATTATGTAATCTTTTAGGCCTCAGGGTATTAGACCAGTATGTGGAAGGTGTTGATTGCTCACTTCTGTTGCCCTCGTTGAAAGAAAGAAACGATGTTTTAAAGACTCAAATTAATCAATGCTCGTGGCAGTTCCTTTTGGAGTGTAAATTTTTCTGGCATGGGCTGATCCTTATTATTTATAGCCTTCAGCACAATGCTTGATTTTCTATGATTTTTTTTAGATAATAAAAAATATATATAAAAAAGAGAGAAAGTACAAGCAGTAGAGGATAAGGAATCCTCAAAGAAAATAAAAACAAAAATTTAGACCACTCCAAGCCAAAACTGTCCATCACCCAAACCACTATTACCCTCCACCCAGGACCCTACCTAAGCTTAAACAAACACCTAAGAAAATCTCTTTTCAGACCTTTACTGTCATAATTGATGGAACATTGCAAATTAGCCAATTCATGTTGCTTCTTCTTAGCTTAGATTATGCCATCATCCAAATGAACTTCCTTCCTTTCTGAGTCTGCCAGCCACAAACCTTTCTTATGCAGCATATGTTTAATACGAGACATAAAATCAGTATTTATATCATTCTTCTCAATCTTATCTCTACCTATTCTAATTCATCATTCCTCAATCCAAGAACTCCCTCTTTGATCATCCATTGGATATGAAGGATGATCCCCCATAAAATCGGAATCTCATGAATCATAACCAAGTTGTTCGCGGACCTTATCTAAGAAAAGCCCTTCATTACAATCAGAATACTATCCATATCACTCTCTTCATTTGATATGTCTTCTTCTCTTCTCCCCTAATCTTTTCTATTTAAGACTGTTTTCATTCCATTTGATTCTTCAACGTAAAAATTATGATCACTTTGTTTTTAAGAATCCTAACTGGCCTCCCATCGGCCCTGAGATTCTTCCCAATTGAGTCATCCCTGATATTTTCTGCTCTTTTGCCTCGCACGGGTATAAACCTTTAATGCTACTTCCTTGTCAGCAACCTGAGACTCCTTTACCCCATCCATCCTTGCCTTGTCGTTTCTAAATCTTGCATCATCTTTATTCCTGTTTTGAACAGTCAAACTATAATCCTTTATAAGAGCCTCCTTACACCCATCCTCCAAAGCAACACCACTGGTAATGGCATCTATCTTCAATAAATTCCACCCCCCCTCCCCCACCAAAAGAAAAATCAGTCTGCTCACCGCTTAACTTCTCATGGTACCCTGATGATGTTTTTTCCTCCATTTTCTCACACTGCCCGAAACCAATTTTGCTGTGCCCATCTGTGTCATTACCCATCTCCACAGCCACCTCTTCCAAACTTTGGGCCTGGTTATTGGGTGATTTATTTGAAACCGAAGGCTGCTTAATGGATGTCTCCAATGGACTTTTGGGCTGATATCCAACAGAAGGACTTGGCAAAGCCAGAGACTTGTCTTGGGCCTGATCAGGAGAAAGCAAGTTCGCTAGAGCATGCTTCCCTTTAAATACATTGGGTCAAGCCCAATAGCACTCAACAGATGACGCAAGTTCAAAGTAATATGTATAATCCCTGGTCCACCCTACTGTAAGCCCACTCCTTCATTCTTGGGTTTGACCCTCTGCCCTCTCCACATTGCAAATCCTAGCTGAAGCAATGTCCACTGGACCATCAGCTGCCACCATGCTCACTGGAGATTGCACTGTACCTCGACAGTTGCTGCACTGCCACTCACCCTGCTGGACCTTCGGGGATTATTTTTCCAATCAAGGCATCCTTTCAACTTTGATGACTGTTTTGTTGTGCAGGCTCCTTCTCTAACTTTCCCTTGGGATTAGGAATCTTTTGCTTACCTCCCACCAAGGCTTCAACGAAGCTGTGCCAATTTTACCCTTTCAACCCCCCTGCTTTGTTTTCTATGATTGACTTCTTGTAATTCATGTGAAGCCCTTAAATCTATTTCACTGCTTCCTCAGTCTTATGTGAAGTATAAATTTGGTAACGGTGAGATAATTTGTTTTTGGGATGATGTTTGGGAAAAAGGAGATGTCCTTTCCTAAGCTTCCCCTCCAAAGTTTAAGGCTTTTATTGTATTGCTGTTCTCAGTAGAATTGACACTAATGATCTGTTGCAGAGATGGAAGCCTCATAAGTGATGAAGTCTTGGATGTGTGTGCTCTTGGTGTAATAGTTTGTTTAGTCGTCATTTGTTTCTGCACTGTTCCATTACTTTGAGGGGTTCTCCTTTTCAGGCTTGTGGGGGTTTGGAGGTATTAAAAGGGGTAAATAGTTGTGGCATTCTGCTGTTTTTGTTGTTGTTTGGGGTATTCAGTGGATGAAATTGCTCAAATTTTCATGGATCATGCATTGACTATTGATATTTTGTGGAGCTGGTTTATTTTTCTTACTTGTTTTTTATCTTCAGGTTTGTAGAGGTTTTGGAGGTAGTTAGAAGGGTAGGCTGTTGGTGTGTTGTGCTCTTTTTGTTGTGTTTGGATTTAGAGGAGGTTTTTAGTTGATTTGTATGGAGATTGCAAGGCTTGGAATTCCCCCCCCCCCCCCTGTTTGATTAGCTTTATTCTTCTACCTCTATTTTGCTCTCTTCATTTTCTTTCTTAATAAAATTTATTCTTTTATCATGAAAAATAAAGTGATGAATGTTGTAGAGAATCCAATTCTTATTTGGACAGATTTTGGTCCTCATGTAATTTGAGTTAAAGGGCATTTTGCAGATTTGCACTAGATCAGTAGATCTAAAAGACACTCATTGAACACCAGGAATTCTTTAGTCCTCTGTGAGCTGTTGATTGGCTTTTAGTGTCCTTTTGATGTGTTTCTTTGTAATTGTTGCATTATTTGACATCTACATCTTCAAAAGAGATTTCTTTATTATTACCAATTGCTATATTTGTGAATATCTGATGTATACTTGTTGCATTTGTTATTGTTTTATGTTGCTTTGCAAGGCATTTCTTTATGCAACATGAATGGTCTGTTTGGAAATGTTTTGTTTTGTTTTGTTTTTCTTTGTTGTTGATTTTTATTTGTTTTTAATTTTCTGATTTGTGTAAATTTAGTTTGTTTGGGTCTGTGAACATAGCTCAGACATGTTTCCACATTTAGAACTATAAGTGTAACACACGTTTCCACATTTGGAAACCATAACACATATTGTCAAATGTATTTTATGTGGTCAATTTTTTAAAAAAGTAGCAAAAAATGAAACAAAAATTTTGATTCTTGCTGAGGGAGCGGATTATTCTCTCTCTCTCTCTCTCTCACACACACACACACACACACATAAGTGGATTATTGTCTCTCTCTCTGTCACATACGCATGCACACACGTACACACACACCACACGCCCATATCCATCCACCCACCCACCTTCACCCCCCCCTTTTATAGCATTTAAAAATGACCGGAAATTGGGAACTCAGGAGATGAGCCGCACCAACTGACATGCCAAAAGAAAGTGTTGTTCCCATTTCCAACATGGAAGTGAATAAGGGTGAAAAAAATCATCCCGCTCTTTTTTAATCGCCTTCCAAACACTAATCCCCATGGGATTGCCTAGGCTCACTGGATGTCTACTCATTGTGTTTGAGGCCATACTTTAAAGCAATAATGTTTCTCCAAAGGAACTCCTTGTTCATGCATCTCTACAACCATCTAGCCTTGAGGAAAAGCATGAGAGATTTCAGACCCAAGCCACCTCTCGGGATTGGTTGCTTGACAACATCTCATTTAACCAAAAGGAACTTACAAACCTCCCCTGTATTTTCCCTAGGAAATCTTTTTTGAATGTCTTCCAAACTATTGGCCATAGAATGAGGAATAGGGAGCAGGAGCACTAAGTAAACTGGGAGGTTGTAGAGGTGCTTTTAGCGAGGGTTAATCTACCACCTTTAGCGAGGTACTCATGCTTTTGAAGAGCCATTTTTTATCCCCATTTTTTTTTATGATAGGATCTCATACTAATACTACCCTCAGAGTATTGCTCTTGTGGCATCTTGCAACAAGTGATTTGTGTGAATTTGGATGTAATCTAAAACTCTCAACCCTTTCTTGTACCATCACTCACATGTTCTACTACTCACTTCTACCCACCATGGCCATTACCACCACATCCTGCCAACCAATCACTGCCATACTCTGCTGCCCAACCACCATATTATTGCCACTAGTGCCCCAATGAGAGCACTCTTCCTGCAATATCTTTTAATTCAATTTCCTATTTTTGGTAATTTTGTTAAGAATTTTTCATATTTATACCTGCGAGCACCATTCATTTATACAAACATTGAATTGAAGTGATGTATTGTGGTCTTCTCTTTCCTGCAAAATACATATAAATCTGTTGTGCTTGCATTGTCAATGAGGAACTTCTATTTATTTTTTTTAGAAGTAAAATGTGTGCTCATAGAATGAGGAGGTTGAGGAAATATTCCAGCAACTCGCCCTTAGAATCTAATTCTTTCCGTATTGCAGATTTTTTAACTCTCATGACAGGGAATTCCATGTGGCATCCCTTCCATACAAACCTGAATTCAAGGTTATGCCAGAGGGTTGGGATGGCACCACCAGAGACCCAGATGAGGTTCATTATGAGATATCTATGAAGGAAGATGAAATGTTATATCAAGAATTTGTGCAAAGGATGAACTTCAACAAGAAAAAGGTGAATTCTGCAAGCTCTTGCCTGGCAGAAACCAAAATAGTACCACATGCTCTCTGCCTTTGCCAAGTAAAAAAATGAAAATGAATAAATATAATGAATCCTGCCCTTTTTCTTCTTCTTCTTTTGTCGTTCTTGTTGTTTTAATGGTTTTGTAGGTTAAAAATTTCATGGTTCTTTATACCTTTTTGAATTTGCATTCAGCGTTACTGTAGTAGCAGGGAATAGCAAAGCCTGGAAAGCTAGGGTGATCTTACTGATTAATTATAAGCTGATCCCATCCCACAAATCACATACTTATTTGTGCTCTATTTTTGTCAATTTTCCAACTTACAGTGGTATGTAATTCTTTTATCCATAACCACTCAAAACCTTTAACTGATGATGATGTTCTGTGGCCCATGTACAGATGGCAGGAGAGGTCAAGTGCCACAAATATAGCAGGAGGCGTCCTTCGGATGGATGGAGTTTTACAGTTGAGAAAATGGGGCCTCGTGGGAAGCGTGGAGGTGGCGGTGGTTGGAAATTTGTGAGCTTACCCGACGGCTCCAGCAGAGCCTTGAACGAAATGGAAAAAATGTATGTGAAGAGGGAGACTCCTCGCCGCCGACGCAAGATTTTCCCTTGATGACTCTCATTGCTGTATTTTCCCCTCCTCAAGGGCAAGCATAGAACTGGCTTTGCTCTTAGCAAACAGCTGCAAAGATTCCAGTTAAAAGTGGGGATATTTTGTCTTTGATATTTTGCAATTGTATGGAATAGGGATTTTTGTCAATCTGTTATACTCCCTGTTTCTAGATGTGTTTTTTTTTTTCCTTTTGATCCTCTGTTGTAGTGCACAATTATAGCCTTGCATCGTTTGGTTCAGTTGTAGGTTTAAGTTTTGAGCTATTTGGAAGCTCTCGAAACTCCGAAAAGTTTTAGTTCTTTTAACCTATTGTAGAAGGGGCTATGTTCTCTCAGGAGGTGAGACTTCTTGAACGGATCAATGTAAATTTACAGGCCTCTGGGTACCTTATCATATGTAAATCCCCTTTTGTACCAGTTAATCAACATTCTCCTGGTCTAAAAGAATCTGTAGGGATGTATTATGTGTCTAGTGGTACTTCGCATTCTTGGAATTGGAAAATTGATTCTGAACATAAGTAGGCTTAATGGGGATTCAAAATACAAAACATGGCCATATTTTCAACTAATATACAAAAATCATATGCATGTTCAGTATGTGGTTCAAGATGCATTCAGTATGAAGCTAAAAAGCAGAATGTCCAAGCATCTTGAAGATGCAAGCTTTTTGGAGCCCTTTCTAAATCCCACTAGTGCACTTATTTAGAATCTCGTTTTTTTTTTATATCTGTTTTATTTGTTTCTTCTTTTTCTTTTATTGGGTATTGGCAATATAAAAAATGCAATTTAAAAAAAAATATATGTATAGTAATACGGTACCAATTTATCCTAAACTTCTTTTAAGTGTGATATACTATTATATACAATACAATGAATGTAGAGCCGAGATTCTTTACTTTCAGATTTTAGATCGTTCTTTTACTACTTAATTTACTTATTACTCACTGAATGTTTGGTTTGTTGAATGAAATGAGATAAGAAAATTATGAAATAAAAAGTTAAAAGTGAAATATCTAATTAAATCAAGTGATAAATTTCTCTTGATTCTGTTCCTATCAACCGAATGCAGTTTGAATTTGCAACTTTCTTATTGATAGTTCTAACTTTGAAGGTTACATTATTATTAAAAACTTCAAGTTTACCTTGAAAATAGTGAAAAAAGGATATGAAATGGAAGATGATAAAATAATCTTGAGATTTTATTAACCACCGAAGCCTTGAGATAACTGTTAGAATATTCTTTTCAAACTTTGCGTGACAATGGAGATATGCTACTTCGGTTGTGTAGCTAGCTCAAACATAAGAAGAGTTACAAATGCAATAATAATAATGATAATAAGAAGAAGAACAACAACAACAGAAAAGATATAGCTATCAACTCCATTGACATATATACATATGTTAAAGAAAATTAAAATAAAAAATATTTTCTATAATTAAACGATTTCTAAATATTTCTTTACTCTTTTTTTCTTTTTCAAAACTTTACATTTGTTTTGGATTGTACAAATCAATCTTCTAGACCGTTACCTAATGTATATTCCTTCTTATCCTTTTTATGGTTGAATCAAAACATTAAATTTCTATAACTTTTTTAGGTCAATGTTCATATACTCAATGCTTAAGTTATAAACTTATAACAGGTCTAGAAGCAGGGCCATCCAACTGCTCTACTCATTGATTGGTTGCACATCGTTGAATGCAAGCTTCACTCTTTCCGCAATTTATAAATCCATGAAGTCAAAAATTTTTTCCAATAATTTTTCATTTGAAAAAGTCAACAATAGAAATGCGAAAAAATGTATGGAAGAATCGTACTTAATTATTTTTTATATTGAATATACATTCAATATTTGAACAAATCGATATTCTGTAGGGACGTTCCGATAATTAGAGGTTTAAACAAATTTATTAAAGAAAAGGGATTTTATTTGAATGCTTAGGCCTTGTTTGGAATTTAGAAAAAACTAGAAAAAGGAAAAAAAAAAACACGAATGAATTCATTTTTATTCATGTATGGTTATCGGGAAAGTGAAAAAGAAAATAAAAAATGTACCAAAATAATTAATGAAAATTTAATTTTTCATATCATTAATGCTTGATTTCCCTTCTATTTTTCTTTCATTTTCTTTTTCAGCGAAAATTGTTGATCCAAATACTACCCTAGACTAGCTTTGGCAAGGGAGTTTTGTTTGGATGAAGGAAAAAAGAAAGGAATTAAAAATACAAATTTATTTTAATATAATTAAAATATAAAAAACAAGTAATAAAATTAAAATTTATTATTTAATTAAATATATTTTTCATTTTCATTTTTATTTTACTTAATAATCAAACATAGAACAACAAAATCATGTGTATTTTTTTTCTTTGAAGTATCTTTTAAATTCTAAACAATCCGCACCAAAGACTTTATTATTTTAAGATATTGGGTTGGAACTTTGAGAAGGGTACCCCATTAGAGGAAAATATTATATACACAAATGTATATAATAATAATGATGACAACGATGATAATATATATATGGTGAATCAATCAGACCAATTAGAGCAGGTGGAAGTAGTAGTACCAGTGGTAGAAGAGATGAGTGGTAGTACTGTGATATTAGATCCAATTGGGAAGGTAGTTAGAAGCAAAGTGGTGGTGGTGCTGCTGGTGGCGGCTGCCTGGTTGTGGTGGAGGACCACCACGGTCGGATCGGCCGTTTGGCTTGGCCAGATGATCAACATGCCGACCACCACGCTGGTGGAAGAAGCAGTCACTGTCGATCATCAGTACCAAACCCCACCACCAGATCATGAAATAAAATTTTCATAAATATATCACAGCTAAGAATTTTCAATTATCATGATCTTCACATCAATAACCTTTATGCAGAAAAATAAATAATTCATAAACTATAAACTTTATATACTAGAATCGGCCATATCGAACCTATCGAGATGAACATCCGAAGAATCCGAAGAAATCCTTTCTCCCACTTTTCCTCTTTTTCTTTTCTTCCTTCACCAAATCTATGGGATCTCCTGATGATTAGAGAAGTAGAGTCAGAGAGAGGACAATTCCTTTCTTCCTATCTTTTCTTTGCAGCTAACATTACCATGCAGCTAACCCCTTAGAGTTTAAAAGCTTAACTTTTCCTTTCTCTTCTTTTGCTCTCTCTTTTTCTTACCCTTAGAGCTTAGCTTGATGTATAGCTACTCCCTATAATAGTAGCTAGCATATATGTGTAGGAATCTCTTCAAACTTCCACCATTAATTATTCATATTAAATAAGCCAACCCTTTAGTTAATCCATACAACCATTAATTATATCCTTATCATATGAGACACATACCCTACATGTGGGACCCATATCATTCATGTGGGACATATCCTTTGGGATATAAATTCTACATTCTCCCACTTGACCCATCTGAATGATATTAATATGAATTAACAAATAACCATAATGTGCACAAAACATTAGCTTATTTATACTTTTCAATGAGATTAACATAATATCATAATCAAGCAACCCATTAACTGTTGCTCGCGTGTTCTTGCGAGCCGTCGTCGCCGGACGTTAACTCGTCGCTTGCGTGTTCTGGCCTGTCGCCTTCACCGGTCTGTTGCTCGCGTGTTCTTGGGAGCCGCCGTCACTGGACGTCTCTGTCGCTCGCGTCTCTTGGCCTGCCGTCTTTGCCGGACTGTTGCTTGCGTTTCTTGCAAGCCGCCGTCGCCGGACGTAATCTCTGTCGCTCATGTGGCCTCGTTAGCCAGTCGTCGCGTCTGGATCTCCGAACAGAGATTAGGGTGGGACTGCCTTGCCGTCGCCAGTGGGCCTTGCAGCAGCGGCATCCCGCGACCATCTGTGGAGTGCCCGCGTAGATCACGGATTTGGCCTTGCAGCAGTGGCTTTCCGCATCTCCTAGCAACGGAGTTTCACGACGCAGTGGCAGCGTTTTCGCCTCCAGCGTTGGCAGTGATTAGCTCCGGCGTTGTTGCGAGGAGTGTTAGGGAAAAGACGTAGCTGGCGAATCTGCATAAGAAACATACGGGGACGGCAGACATAGATCTTCGGGACTGCAGGTTTGGTTTTTTATTTTTATTTTTTATTTGTTATTTTTTATTTATTATTTGTATTCGCTTTTCGGTGGTCAATATGGAAAACAGGTAACTTATTTTTTAGACATGACTGAACCATCTTTGGTAACTGTTAACGGAGGATTGAGGGGAGGTGTCGATGCTAGTATACGGGCGACAGGGAGTGGTTCGGGGGATGTTAAGATCGAAAAGGGGGAAGGTTTCGTTGGGGGAAAATCGTTTGCGGAAGCCTTGAAGAGGCCAATTCCATCTTCAAAATTCAAAATCCCATTGAGGAAATCGGAACTAATTAATGGAGAATTAGGTTTTGTTTTCTCAGATGTGGAGATGGAAAAGGCTACGAAAGATCTGAAGTTTGCATTGGTGCTTAAATTTCTTTCCGCAAGGCCGTCTATTGATGTCCTTCAAAGGCATATTATCCAATCCTGGGGTCTCTCTGAAGTCCCCATGATAAGTTTCATGGATAACTACCATTTTCTGTTGCATTTGGTAAACGAAAAGGACTACATTCATGCATGGGCACGAGAAGGAAGATGGGTGGCAGGGTGCCAATTTCGGATTTTTAATTGGTCCGTGAATTTTGATGTCAACAAGGAGCCATCAATCGCACCTCAATGGATTTTCTTACTAGGTCTGCCTTTACATTTATATAAAATGGACTGTTTACAGAATTTGGCCACAAAATTTGGTAGATTCTTGGGAACGGATAATGCCGCGTTATATAGAACATGAGCCACAGGTGCGAGATTATGTGTTGAAGTGGATTTGCAGAAGGATCTTGTGGAGGGTTTTCCGTTGGTGGTAGGACAAAAACATAATTGGCAAAGGGTAATATATGAAAAGAGGGGTTTCTATTGTAACAAATGTTGTAGACAAGGTCACACTGAAATAGTATGCCGATTTGGAGTTAAGTCTAAGGATAAAATGAAGGTAGGTATGAGAAAGGAGGTAGATGAGATGGTTTGGAAAAAAGTGAATAGAAAAGAGAATATGATAGTTGAAGAGGAAGATCCTATTTTGAAGAGTCAGGAACAATGGATGGAGGAGAAGAAGGATGGAAACGTGAATGGTCCGTCGAAGGTGATTGAGAAAAATAAAGAAATTGTGAATGAGGTTAATAATGTGGGTACTAAAAAAGTGGAGGAAGTTAATTTGGTAGAGAAAAATAGTGGAGAGAAAGTTGATCGTTGTAAAGACCAGAAGGCAGGGGTGCAGGTAGAACGGGGAGATTGTTCTAGGTCTGTTCAGGAAATCGTAGTTGTTCATGAAGGGGGGAGGGGAAAAGTTGAAAAGGATAAGGATGAAGAGTTGATTTTAGTGGAGGAGGTGGATGAGAGAGAGGGTGAAGTGGAGGGTGGATTGTGGAGGGATAATTATGATGTGGTATCTGAGGGAGATTTGGAGGTTTGCCTTGATACTCAAAAAGAATATTGTTCTGATCCAGGTAATGTGACAGTGGGTGAATCAGAAGGAAGAAAGAAAGATGATGGACAAGTGAGAAAGTCTAAGAGGTCTAAGGCAGTACCTCAAAAGTTGAACCTATGATTGAAAAAATTATGTTTTGGAATATAAGAGGGTTGGGCACGTCGAAGAGAAGATTGAAACAAATCGTGAAGGATCAGAAAGTTTCGATTTTGGCAGTCTCGGAACTTTTTCAAGATATAGAAAAGATACAAAGGTGGGCGATGTATTTGCAATTTACTAACTTTTGCTCTAATGTAGAGGAAGGTGGAAAGATTTGGTTGTTCTGGAAAGATGATGTTCAAGTGGATTGGGTGGGTACCTTAAATCAATGTGTGACAGTTTTGGTAACAGATGATAGAGACTCCTTGCTTCTTACTTTTGTATATGCTAAATGTTATCATATTGAGAGAAGAGATTTATGGGAACAGCTTCAAGGGATGTCGAGTGTTGACGTGGCTAGGGTTGTTATAGGAGATTTTAATGTAATTCGGTCAGATGAGGAAAAGGTGGGAGGTAGACCTCGCTTGGGTTCGTCTATGGCTGAATTCAATGGTTGTATTAATAGTTGTGGGTTATTGGACCTCAAATTCGAAGGAAGTCAATTTTCATGGTGTAATAGCCAACAAGGTTTGAGAAGAAGTTGGGCGAAACTGGATAGGGTGTTGATTAATAATGTTTTTTCTATAAAATATGGTGAAGCTAAGACTTCTTTGTTGAAAAGAAATACTTTAGATCATTCTCCTATCTTATTACAGCTGTGTGCGAGTATGGAGAGGTATGGGCCAGCGCCGTTTAGGTTTCAGAACATGTGGACATCACATAGGGATTTTTTGGAAATGGTTGAATCATCTTGGAGAGAACACATTGTGGCAGATTTAGGATTGTGTAAATTGGCGGGTAAATTGAAAAGGCTAAAACAAAGGCTTAGGGTGTGGAACAAACAGATCTTCGGTCGTGTTGGTAGTTTTATTCGAGAGTTGGAGGAAAGGGTGGAAAATTATGAGAATTTACTGTAGACAGAATACTTGGAATCAGTTGAAGAAGAGTTCCTTGTGTCTAAAACTGAATTGGAGGTTTGGTATAGAAGGGAAGAGGTTCGATTGGCGCAACAAGCAAAGGTGAAATGGTTGATAGACGGGGATCAAAATTCAAAGTTTTTCCATACTGTGATGATGCAAAAGAGACGAAATTCTTGTGTAAATTCAATGACGCTTCCTGATGGTTCGGTGTTAGAAAATATGCAGATGGTTCATGATGAGGCTGTGAAGTATTTTGAGCAATTCTTAGGGCAAAATAGTTCGGTGCAAAGGTCAAACCTGGAAGAGATTATCCAGTCGGTAGTTTCTAAGGAGTCTATAGGTCAGCTAAGTGAAGACCCGACCGAGGAGGAGGTTTATGAAGCTATTTTGTCTATTTCTGTGAATAGTAGCCCGGGACCTGATGGGTTTGGGTCTTCTTTTTATATTACTTGTTGGAAGATTATTAAAAATGATGTGATGGATGCGGTAAAAGAATTCTTCAGAGGTGATATGTTGCCTCGGTATTTTTGTTCCTTTTACATAGTGCTTATTCTTAAGGTAAAGGATCCTTAGTCTTTTGATAAATTTCGGCCAATAAGCCTTTGTAATGTAATCTATAAAATTTTCTCCAAAATCCTTGTTGGTAAGCTTTCGTTGGTGATGAGTGATTTAATTTCTTTAGAACAGGGTGCTTTTGTGAAAGGGAGGAGTATTTTTGAAAATATAACGCTTACTCAAGAGATGACAAAATTATTACATAGGTGGGTGAGAGGAGGTAATATAATGCTAAAGATTGATATGAGCAAAGCGTATGATCGAGTGGAGTGGCAGGTGGTAGATCAGATTTTTAAGGCTCTTGGTTTTCCAAACTGGTTTTGTAAGTTGATTCAGAATTGTATTTCCACTCCATGGTTTTCTGTCATGATGCATGGCACTTATAGAGGTTTCTTCAAGTCAAAAAGGGGTTTGAGGCAAGGGGATCCATTGTCGCTGTATATTTTTATCATCATGGAAGAAATTCTTTCTAAATTAATTCAAAAAAAGTTATCCGAGAAGCGGATTTTACCATTTGCACACCCGTGTGGTGCACCTATTATATCGCATTTAATGTACGCAGATGATGTTGTTATTTTTGCTAATGATGGAAAAAAATCTGTGAGTCAGTTAATGGAGGTGATTAAGGAGTATGAAAACTGGACTGGCCAAATGGTGAATAAAGATAAATCAACTATTTTTTTCTTAAACAAGTTGGGTGTTCAGTGGAAAGGAGAAATTCTTCAAGAGACTGGTTTTATTGAGGGTAAATTTCCTTTTACATATTTGGGTGTGCCAATAGTGGATGGTAAATGGAAAGGCTGTCATTTTGACCCTTTAATCCAAAAAATCAGTAAGAGAGTTGAGGGCTGGAAAAGTAGACTGTTGTCTCAAGGAGGTCGTCTTGTTTTGTTGAGGCATGTGCTTTCAAGTATGTCATTGCATCTGTTAGCTGTTCTAAATGTACCGAAACTGGTGATTAAAAAGATTCAAGGTATGTTTGCTTTCTTTTTCTGGGGATTTAAGGATGGAAAAGAAAAAATGAAATGGAGGGCTTGGAAGAAATTGTGTGTTTCTGTGGAGGAAGGGGGTATTGGAGTAAGGGACATTTCGGAAGTGCAACGGTCTTTATTCATGAAATTTGGTTGGCATTTATTAACGCAGAATTCTTTATGGGCTAGATTTTTTAAAGCTAAATATGTGAAAGGAGGACATATTGCTCTTTGTAGATCGCATGGATCAGATTCTTCCTTTTGGAGGAAAGTTCTGCAGGGTATGCCTAATCTGTTAAGTAAATCTAAGTGGAAGGTTAGAGAAGGAGATGTAAAATTGTGGTATGATAAGTTTCTAGATTCGGGACCTTTGTATGCAAATTGTCCAAATGATGCACAATCTCATATCAAATTAAAAGATTTAGTTATCAACAATGCGTGGGATGCGGAAAATTTGCAGAGGATTCTGGGGTTTAATAAAGCGGATGAAGTGATGGAAAAGGTGGGAAATCTTAGAAAATTTTCGGACATTCTGTTATGGCTCCCTGAAAAGGATGGCTGCTTTAATAAAAAATCCACATAGGATGTTATCAGAGTTAGAGTTCCAAAATTTGATTGGGCTAAGTGGGTTTGGAACAAATGGTTACCGAAGAAAATTTCTATTTGTATGTGGAAGGCTGCTTTTGAGTGCCTAAGTGTTGATGAAAAGGTAAGAAGGGTGGGGGCTTCTCTGGTTTCGGCATGTAATTGTTGTGAGATGAGGCGATCAGAAGATTTGGAGCATGTGTTAAATAAGGGAGACCTTGCTTCTGAGGTTTGGAGGAAGGTTTCGGTGGAGGTAGGTGTTCCTTTCCTTAGGCAACAAAGTTGGAAAGAAAGAGTCCAAATGTGGTTTAATAGGGCTTCTAGGTTCTCTCAATTGGGTTCATTGATGGGTTTGATTCCTTGTTTAGTAGTTTGGAGGCTGTGGAGAAGGAGATGTGTGGCTAGAATGGGAGGAAAATTAGAGAGTAGTACTGATGTGTGGCTCTCCATTAAGTATTGGGTGGGGGTTTTGAGTAGGAACATGACAGAAATGGTTCTGTTAAAGGATGCTGATTTTTGGGTTTTGCAGAATCTGGAAGTGCAAATTGTGAATAAAAGAATTAAAACTATGCAAAGTGTAAGATGGCTAAAACCGAGGCAAGGGAGGTTGAAACTAAACTTGGATGGGAGTAGCCTGGGGAACCCAGGGCCGGCGGGTGGTGGTGGCATCCTTAGAGACCATACAGGTTCTTTTGTATTTGGTTTTTCAAAATATTTTGGTTCTTGTTCAAATAATGAACCTGAATTGAGAGCTATGTTGGAAGGAATAAAGATTTGGAAACAGTTGGGTCATACCTGTATCGATATTGAATGTGATTCGAATATTGTAGTTAATTGGATTAGAGTCAGGAAATGCTCATTGTGGTATTTGTGGGATTTTTGGGAGCAGCTTATTGGTTTATTGGAGGGAGTGAATTTTTCGATAAATCATTCGTATAGAGAAGGGAACAAAGTAGCAGATGCCTTGGCTCAACAAGGTGCTATGGGGAGGAATAGTTTGTTTACAAATAGTAGTCAACTCCCTAAAGTTAGCAATGGTTTGTATAAATTGGAGAAGATGGGTATGGCTTATATGAGGTATGTTTAGCTGATTTTCTTTTGGTTTTTGCTCATGCTTTTTGCTGTTCTTCTTTTGTTTTGTTATGTTGTATGAGATTTGTTTTGTAGGTCATGATTTGTTTTGTTTTGTTTGGACTTGTAACTCAGTTTTGGCTGGATGTTGGTGTTGTTCTTTGGGAGATTTTTAACGTTTGTCTTTTGTTATCTCTCATTGATTGTCTTGTAATCACGGTATTCCTCTACCAAAAGTGAGGGGTTATCAATAAATAAATGGAGGTACCGCCCTTCTTAAAAAAAAATAAAAAATCAAGCAACCCATTAGTACGAGTCATGACGGTAAATATCATTAGAGCGACATCTTCCCTTCCATGTACCACATTACTAATAAACCACTTAACTATGATCTATAATAGGAAGTTACCAAACTATCCCTGTAATGTATTTGTCAAAGACCATTTCTATTTAACAGTGAACCATCTCCATAATTACGTGATTTATGGTAAACATAAATAATGTTCAGAAACACTTTTATTGATATCATTATACATGTTATAGAACAAAAAATAAAGATCCACTATCATACATCAAAGATTACAACAAAGACCCATGTGATCAATATGTTCTTTAAATGCCTTTGGTGTCAATCCTTTCGTTAAAGGATCTGCTATCATGAGCTCAGTCCTTATATGTTCTATAAGTACTATTTGTTTCCAAACTTCCTCTTTAATGGCCAAATACTTGAGCTCCATATGTTTAGCACCATTAGAGTATTTGTCATTTTTGGAGAAAAAGACTGCTGCGGAATTATCACAATAAATTCTCAACTGCTTGGCTATACTGTCGACAATCCCAAGTCTTGAGATAAAGTTCCGCAACCACAAAGCTTGAATCGTGGCCTCAAAGCACGCCACAAATTCAGCTTCCATAGTAGATGCTACTATGATAGTTTGTTTGGCGCTTTTCCATGATATTGCTCTTCCAGCTAACGGGAACAAATAGCCATACGTTGACTTACGACTATCAACGCATCCAGCAAAATCTGAGTCAGAGTAGCCAACCACCTCCAACTAATTTATTTTCCTATATGTGAGCATACAATGTTTGGTTCCTTTTAAGTACCTTAAGACTTTCTTTGCCGCTTTCCATGCTCCATTCCGGGATTACTTCGGTACCTCCCGAGTATCCCAACTGCAAAACTAATATCTGGTCTCATACAAGTCTACACATACATCAAACTCCCAATAATAGATGTAAAAGAAATATTTTTCATACTTTTCTTTTCGAATTCATTCTGTGGACAAACTTTTACACTGAACTTGTCCCCTTTACAAATAGGAGCAGGAGTTGGTTTACAATCAGCCATATGAAATCTTTCTAGAACTTTATTAATATATCCTTTCTAAGACAACCCTAACAGTCCAAGTGATCTGTCCCGGAATATTTCAATTCCAATCACATAAGTTGCCTCACCCATATCTTTCATTTCAAAGTTCATAGAAAGAAATCTCTTGGTATCATTCAATAAGCCAAAATCATTACTGGCAAGTAAAATATCATCAACATATAGAATCAGAAAGATAAACTTGCTCCCACTGACCTTTAGATATATATACACCGATCCACAGTGTTTTCTTTAAAACCAAAGGTTGTGATGGTATCATGAAACTTAAAATACCATTGCCTAGAAGCTTGTTTAAGTCCATATATTGATTTCTTTAATTTGCAAACCATGTGCTCCTTTCCTTTAATCATTAAACCTTCACGAATATCCATATATACCTCTTCATCTAAATTCCCATTTAGAAAGGCAGTTTTCACATCCATTTGGTGCAACTCTAAATCAAAATGAGCCACTAAAGCCATGATGATTCTAAGAGAGTCCTTTTTAGACACAGGAGAAAACGTCTCTTTATAATCAACACCTTCCCTCTAAGTGAAACCCTTTTCTATAAGTCTAGCTTTATATCGTTCAATGTTGCCATTACAATCGTGTTTGGTCTTAAAGACCCATTTACACCAAACTGTTTTAAATCCATTAGGCCAGTCAACGATGTCCCAAACTTTATTTTGTTCCATAGATTTCAACTCATCATTTATGGCATTGATCCACTTTTCAGAATCATCACTTTCAATGGCTTGTGAAAACGTAACCGGATCCTTACTAGTTCCTAAATCATAATTAGCCTCTTGCAGATATACTAAATAATCATCAGAACTAGCTGGTTTCCTTACTCTTTGAGATCTCCTTAATGCTATTTCTTGTGATTGTTCTGCAATTGACTCGATGGTGACATTTTCATTACCAAGTGATACATCATTAGATTGTTGTTCAGTGTTATCATGCCTTTCAACAACTAAAGGAACAACAATGTCTGTTAAAGGTCTAGATATCGGTATAGGAACCTGAATTTCTTTAATGACCACATTTCGTGATATATCACTCCCACTGATTTCACCATTTTCAAGGAACTTTGCGTTACCAGTTTCAACTATTCTCATACTATGATTAAGACAATAAAACCTATACCCTTTATACTTTTATGGGTATCCAATAAAATACCCACTCACAGTTCTTGAATCCAATTTACTTTCATTTGGATTATAGACTCTAATCTCTGCTGGATAACCCCAAACATGAAAGTGCCTTAAACTCGGTTTCCTTCCCGTCCACAGTTCAAAAGGAGTTTTCTGAACTGCCTTACTAGGAACCCGATTTAGCATATACACTGCTATTTTAAAGGCTTCCATCCATAATGAAATGGGTACTAAGGAATTACTTAACATACTCCTAACCATTTCTATAAGAGTAAGATTCCGCCTTTCAACCACACCATTCTGCTGAGGCGTACCAGGGATTGTATATTGAGCACAAATACCATGCTGTTCTAGGAATTTAGCAAATGATCCTGGACATTGTTTTATGCCATCATACCTACCATAATACTCACCACCTCTGTCAGATCTAATGATTTTTACTTTCCTATCTAATTGTCGCTCCACTTCATCAACATATGTCTTTAAAGCATCTATTGCCTGAGACTTTTCATGCAACAAATAGATATAGCCATATCGTGAAAAATCATCAATAATGGTGATAAAATACTTTTCTCCACCTAAAAATGGTGAGTCAAAAGGCCCACATACATCCGTATAAACAATTTCCAGTAGATTCTTACTTCTTGTGGCTCCTTCCTTTGTATATTGAGTTTGCTTTCCTTTAATGCAATTAATACATACATCGAAATCTGTAAAATCAAGGTTCGTGAGAACCCCATCCTTTACTAATCTCTCCATTCTTTCCCTGGATATATGACCTAATCATTTATGCCACAAGAAAGAGGAATTCTCGTTTATTCTACTACACTTAGTTCCAATATTGTGATGCAGAGTGAGGAGTGTTTCAACAAACATTTTAATAAGATTAAATTTATACAACCCCTCATACAAAATACAAGAGCCAACACATAAGTCACATTTCATAAGAAGAAAACCTTTATGTTCAAAATACAAGCCATAACCGTCATTATCTAATTTGGATATGGAAATTAAGTTCTTAGAAATATTTGGAACATACAAAGTATCAAACAGGTCTAAACAATGACCCGATTCAAGATATAACCGAACAATTCCAACACCCATAACGGGAACTTGATTTCCATTCCCCAAGACTATCATGTGTTCATTTTCCTTTACGCTTTGGATCGTAAGGTATCCTTGCATCGAATTGGAAACATGAACAATAGAACCAAAGTCAATCCACCAAGTGTTAGAAGGAACTTGTGTCATGTTTGATTCGAAACATACATAAGCTAAAGACTTACCTTTCTTTTCGAACCATGCTTTACGTTTCGGGCAACTTTTCTTTAAATGCCCATAGCCACGACAAAAGTAACACTTGGGACCATAATGTTCCTTCTTGCGAGCCTCACCACCATACGAAGTACTCGCCACCTTCAATGGATCTTTCTTTGAATCTTTCTTTATTTTCTTTCCTTTACTTTCAGCTGCGTGACTCATGACATTTACTGAATGTTGTCCCTGTTGTTTGAGTCTTGCCTCTTCTTGAACTAACATGCTTGCCAATTCATTCACATTCCATTTTTCTTTAATTGTGTTTAGTGAATCTGAAAAGGCCCATACTGAGGAGGCAAAGAGTTCAAAATAAACTGAACAAGGAAGCTTTCATTAACATTCATTCCCAAAGTATTAAGTCTAGCAGCCAGATTAGTCATTTCTAGGACATGTTCATTCATTCCTTTGTTGCCATCAAATTTCATTGTGATTAGTTCAACCATCAACCTTCCTGCAAGGGACTTATCAGGTGAACAAATTCTATCTTCCACTGCCTTAAGATATTCCTTTGCGTTATCTAGTTGAGGGAGTGTTGATTTAATATTATTTGCTATACACATTCGCATAAACATCATACTTAATTTGTTCGACCTTTCCCATGATTTATACAAAGCTTGCTGTTTTGAACTGCTGGTTTCAGTAATAGTAGCCGGTTTATCCATTCGCAAAGCTAAGTCCAGATCCAGAACACCAAGGTGAAACTGAATCTGTTCATTCTAGTAAGAGAAATTTGTCCCATTAAAGATCGGAACAAAAGAAGCCAGCGAATGCAATGAAACAAGAACAAACACTGCAATAACACAAAATGCTCACTACAAAGTGCTCTACGACTTTTGTGTTTCGAACTTTGAGAGATATGAGTTTTAAAAATATCGAAATTAGACTTGTGCATTGGGGGATAAAAAAAAGAAACAAGAAAAGAAAATAAAAAAAATTGAAGTAGGCAGGGTCTTGATGTGACTCGGCCATGCAATTCAAAAAAACAAGGGGCTTGTGTGTGTGTGCTGGCCAAAGTGAGGCCTGTGCGTTGGCAGAGGGAGGGTAGTAAAGGAAAAGCAAAAAGCAAAAGAAAGAAAGGGGAGAAAAGGCTAGGAGGAATAGGGTTTCTTGGCAAGCTGCAGTGCACATGATTGGGGGGCTTCTTTATTTGTTGTGCACCTTATTATCATTTTAATGGATAGTTTAATGTTGAGTTTATATTGATTGATGCATTGAACACTTTCATTTCCATTATTGTTGAGTTTATTCTCTTTCTCTCTCTCTCTCTCTAGTTTTTTTGTTAGTTTGTTTATTGTTATTTATTTTCATTTTGTCATTCAATACATGTTTTAATATTTAGTTTTGATGAATCATGACACTGAATATTTGTATTTGGAGTTAATGTTGAATTTAAATTTCTATTTGAGTTGGTTGGTGCATTAATCCATTTCACTGTTAAAGAGATTTTTTTTTGTTCACTCTCTCTCTCTCTCTTTGTGCCATTTTAATATTTGTTAGTCCATTTCACTTTTAAAGAGATTTTTTTTTTTTGGTTCACTATCTCTCTTTTTGTGCCATTTTAATATTTGTTTAACTTTTGTTTGGGGTATTTAGAGTGGTTGCTTTTACTTTCTCTCTTTTAGTTTTGAATCTTAGATACTTGTTGGAATGAAATTTTATTTGGGTTGTTTTTATTATTAAAGTCAGCTTTTTTTTCTTTTTAATTAAAGTCGTTAAATGTAGTAACCGGAAAAAAAATAATAATAATAATAAAATAATAAAATAATAAAATAAAATAAATTAATTAAATTAATAAGTAAAATGAACAGTATGATAAGGAACAAATATATATATATAAATATTAAAGCATGTATATATATATATATATACAAAAGGTATGAAAGCTTCTTAAAGAAGCTTTACTTTACTTTACTTTATTTAAGGTTTATTATATATATATATATATATATTATTAAATTATCACAATCTTATTTAAGAATATTTTGAAATCAAATTTTTGATATTTTTTTTGTAGTGCTCTCTCTCTCTCTCTCTCTCTCTCTCTCTCTCTCTCTCTCTCTCTCTCTCTCTCTCTTTCTCTCTCTCTCCTACGACTCTCTCTCTTCGATTCCGGGCTAGTTTTACGCCGGATCGACAAACCGAAACCACCACGACGCTCCTGGCGAAGTTCTCTACAAGTCTGCCGGAACGGATCGTCAGGAAAACGAAGTTGGATTTCATCCCAAATCCAAGGTAAGACTTTATATTCAATATTTGGATTTTTGACAGTTGAAGAAAGTAATATACGCGTAAAAATACTGAACTTTAATACTGGAAATTTTCAGTTCTAGGGTATTGATTGGGAACGTTGGAAATCATCCCTAAGTTGAGGTAAGACTTTTTAAGTCGAATTTGACTTAGTGGTAGTTATAGAAAATATTGTACGTACGAAAATACTAAACTTTAATTCTGTGAGTTTTCATTTTCAGGGTATTGAGTTGAGAACCTTGTGGGTACGGGGAAGATTTTCTTAGGGGCTTTTCAGGAATCAGGTAAGGGGATAAACTAAGCTAGTTTTATTTTGAGAAAATGTATGTATATATATATAGCATCTGGTTTCAGGAAAAATAAATATATTTATATATATGATTTATATTTGAAAAATACTGTTTAAATGATGATATGTTGAATATGTAGAAAATTTGTTTAGTGTGGCATGAGTATAAAAATGTTGTGAAATACTGTTTTTTTTTGGAATGGGGACGATATGGATTTCTATGATGGAAAACCGGCGTACGGGCTGAGATATTTTTATATGTATATGTGATTTGCCGGCGTATGGGCCGTGCTATGTGGATGAGATTTGCCGGCGTACGGGCTGTGCTATGTGATTTGCCAGCGTACGGGCTGTGCTATGTGATTTGCCAGCGTACGGGCTGTGTTATGTGATTTGCCGACGTACGGGCCGTGCTATGTGGTTTGCTAGCGTACGGGCTGTGCTATGTGATTTGCCGGCGTATGGGCCGTGCTATGTTAAAATGTGTAATACCGGCCTACGGGCCGATGATTTTCATGATACACGTATATATGTAAAATGATATGATTGATGTGAAAATAAATGATATGAGATATTTATGTATCACGGTTTTAGTATATGTATATGATATCAGAACCTGGTTTGTGATGACCCAAAAATATATATATATATATATATATGATTAAAGTACAATAATAATAAAATAATAAAAATAGTTATTAAGTTAATATCAATACAGAAGTATTTTTCTGTAGGATCCTTGATTCCATGTTTGATGCCTAAGAAAGACCTTGTCTTAGCGAGTGCTCAGAGACCATTGCGGCTCAGTCGCTCCCTGGAGGTCGGCCTGGTCAAAATGGAATTTCATAGGATAAACAGGATAGACACTATTTGTACACGTAAATAAGTATATATACATAAAATAGTGTTTTGACAGACATAATTTGTCGAAATACATAATAAGATAATAATAATATAGGTATCATATGTGGGGCCCACAATACTATGTGGGGTCCACATGAGTCCCGGAGCCACAAGACACTGTTTATATACGTAAATAAGTACATAAAATAATGTTTTAACTGATATAATTTGTAGAAATATATGATAAAATAATAATAATATAGGTATCCTATGCGGGGCCCACAAGACTGTGTGGGGCCCACATGAGTCCCGAAGCCGTATGGAGGTTTTCACAAGTCTCAAAACTATGTAGGATGCATAAAATCGTATAAGAGTTATTCGAGTTACGTAGGATCCATTCGGGTCTCGAAGTTGTGTGGGGCCCACAAAACCATGTGGGGCCCACATGAGTTTTTAAAATTTAAATTTAATTCTTATTTAAAAATAAATAATAAAATAAATAAATACTAAAAGTAGTTTAAAATTAATAACAATGATAATAATAATGATAATAATGATTAGAAAAAAAAATAATAAAATAATAGAATAATTAATTAAGTTATTGATTAATTAATTAGGTAAGTAATTAATTAAAAAAAAATTATTTAGTGGGAATGGTGGCAAGCACTCCCACATGGCCTCCATCCCTATCCCATACTCAACCCATACCTTGCCCATACCTTGCCCATTCTTTAATTTTTAATAATTATAATTTCACCCATTTCCCCACACTTTTACAAATTCCATTTCTTCCCCAAAATTTTCCTATAAATAGGGAGCTCTCAACCTTCATTTTTCACAACAATTTTCCAAGGAAGAGAAGGATTAGTGAGTGAAAGAATTTGTGGTGGAGAGAGAATTTTTGAATAAATTCTCAATCACCAACTTTTTCCGATCTCATTTCTTAAAGATAATTATTGTGTTCGTAGCACACGGTAAAAGAAGAAGGTAAGTAAATTTGATTATGTTAGTATTTTTATTCAAAATTTATACCCGAGTTATTTGTAAGTAAATTTTGATTATGTTAGTTTCTTTTTATTTTAAATTCATACCCGAGTTTATTATGTACGTAAATTTTAATTATGTTACTTAGTTCCACAAAATTTCCATGAGTTTATTTTTACGCATATTTAATTATACCAGCTCTATCTTTAATATACTTGCATCTATTTTTGGGTTAAGAAATGTTCCAATCCCTTCGGGTAAATTTTCAGCATTTCTTTCTATTCAAAAATAAAATTATATATATTTATAACACAAAAATTGTGTGGCATGAGTTTATTTCCACGTTACATTTTTTTTATGAAAATATGAGTAAAGATGAGATTTTCACGATATTATTTTTAAATTGCATAAATTATAATAAGATGATTTTAAAACCCCTTATGGCAACGAAAGTTCAAAGTTACAGATGCTCGGTACCGCAGCTTAAAGTTTATACGGATCAGAGTGCACCCACACTGTTTACAGAGTGGTTATTTATGTTAGTGGATTTCTCTTGAGTGCACACCTGGTTCCGGACCAGGACTTAATAAGGAAAATCTCACTTAAAGTTTACGTACGTTGATTTAGTTTGGTCGGCCAGCCAGCTAAGTCCAGTCTTCGGACCGCACAACCCAGTCATGAGGGTAAACATGACTTACGGCAAACAGGCCTAAGGGTGGTTTTTATAATATATGTTTATACATATTTAATTACGTGTACAAAGTTACTGATGATTTGAAGGAAAAGTGTAAGTTTACGTGAAAATGATCATTTTGGTACTTAAATGACGATCTAAGGAAAATGTATAAGGAAAAGTATATGTATGTTTATCATTAAATATTTTTACAGTTTTAAAGTTAAAAGTTTAATTTAGCAGTTATAGTATATGATTGTAAAAATTTACTGTTGAAATTGATGATAAAAGTTTTATGCAGAAATTTTTAAATTTATGTTTATTCTAAAAGCAGTATTGAAGTTATAGTATTAAATATTATTTTACGAAATTCTTTAAAAACTCATTTTGGCCACACACTAATAATAATCTTATTTACTTACTGAGCGTCGTCTCACCCCAATCATATTTTATTTCAGATAACTCTGAAGGACATGTCGGAAATCAGACTTAGCAAGCATGCGGGTGGGGATTAGAAAAATAAAGATTAATTAGAAATATAATATGATTTCAGATATTTACGTTTGTGTAATTTTCTTCTTTTGAAATAAGTGATTGTAACATGAATAATTAGCGCTCTGGTTTGAATAAAATTGAGTTTATTTGCTTCCGCTGTAAATTAGTAGTAAAAAGTTAATATCTCAGGCCCCTCGGGGTCGGGGTGTTACATGGTTGGCTTGGTCTAGGCTAGCACTTGCACGGTACCGTTGCTATGTGTCTATGGTCCTCGTGATCATGATATCTGTGTTAACGCCGCTATATGGAGTGGTGTGAGATTGGATGGTCGATGTGGTTATTTTCAAGAAGTGTGCTGTTATTGCCCCTGGTGTACGGACCAGTCTGGGTAGACCCATCGGACCTACAGACTACTGTTTGACTTGGCAGTGGTCGGCCAACCATTGTCAGGTCCCGCCTTCGGGCCACACAACCCAGTCATGTGGGGGTAATACATGACAACAGCCAGCTAACCTACCAGGATTGTTTTATGTTATTATTAGTGTATGAGATGAGATATGTTTATGAAAATGCAGTATATTCTGCTATGTGTTGATATGCATATGTTTTCCCATATTTGATAAACAGTATTGAATATGTTATGTATGGTATATGTAGAACACAGAATACTCATGTTGCCACACACTGGTATTAGTTTATTTCCCTTACTGAGAGGTGTCTCACCCCTAAATCTTATACATTTTTCAGGAGCCCCTGATAGGAGAGCGGGAAAAGCCCCGCTGATCTAGATCAGTTGTTTGCCCTCTTTAGAAGGGTAAGTTTTTGGTAGAGACAGTTAGGTTTTGTGGGGATTGTCCCTAGATTTCATTTTTGAGATGTATATACTTTGAGATAGTAATTGTAGTGACTCTGGTATGTGTTATGCACATTATGATGAGATGTATATGATTTTATACTTTCTGCTGCGTAGGCTTCTGCTGTATGTTTTGTTATATCCCTGGTGCCCACGGGCCCAGGTGGATTGTGACCTGCTGAGCTGGGATGTATAATGTGATGATAATTTATTTATAAAAAAAAAATATGTGAAAAAGGAGCAGGTCGTTACATTAAATCTAGTTTAAGTGATACTTTGTGTTGAGTTTACTCGCTGCAACTATTTAAAATTAATGTTGGATTTAAGTATTTGTTCAAGTAGGGTGTTTAGGTTATTTTATTGTTGAAGGACTTTTGTTTAGGTTAGCTTAGTTAATTTAGGTTGATTTTGTTATAGTTTGTTAAGATGTTGAATGGATTGTACTAGGTTAGCTTAGTTAATTCATTTGTTTAATTGTATGTTAGTTATTCTCCTGTTTATGCACGTTATGTTCTTGTTTTAGGTTTTAATTTGTTTCAATTTCACCACAAAGTTTCAAAACCCCCAAAATTTCGAATCTGAACCATATTCAGTAAAATTATTTTCTTATTTTCTTTTTATTATTTTGCGCTAGTTTAAAACTAATCTGCATTCCCTGAGGAGACGATTTGACCTTTTTGGGTTAATTATTACACAACGTAACTCCTATACTTGGGATAGCCCTAATGCTACTCATTTTTAGAAGTGAGTTAGTGCTCATAGTCCACTGCCCAAGTATGGAAAGCCCAAAGCGCCGACGGCCTGGCAGTGCCCACACGGTCCATTATTTATGCTAGGTCTTCACAGCCTATGGCCAATAGCCCAAACGACCACAAGCAAGACTCAGGATGTAACGACCCGAATTTTTAAATGAAATTTAAATAATAAAGAGAGAGAGAAATAGAAATAGAAACAGAAGGAGGCCGTAGACTTCGTCGACGACAATGCATTTGGGGAATAAAATAATTTTTAAGAGATTGCCTGAATTCGTCGAAGAACACAGGGTTTCGTCGATGAAGGCTTAAAGGATTTCGTTGACGAACACAGGGCTTCGTTGACGAAGAAATACCGAGAGGGGTTTTTGAGCTGACTGAATTTCGTCGACAAGGAGTAGATTTCGTCGACGAAATTTGTGAAGGACTCGTCGACGAAGGTCGGGCTCGTTGACGAATTCTGCTGTATATATATATATATATATGAAAAATTCGATTTTTATTCATTTGAAGCTTTCTCACCACTCTTCTCTCTCTCCTCTTCGGCTCTCTCACTCTCTCTCTTCAATTTTGGCCCCGCCAGTAGCCGGATCGAAGATTTGAGGCTACCACGACGCTCCTGGTGAAGTTCTTTGCGAGTTTGCCGGAGCGGATCATTTGGAAAATGAAGTTGGAAATCATCCCAGAGTTGAGGTAAAACTTTTTAAGCCAAATTAGACTTTATGGTAGTTATAGAAATTGATGTACGCATGAAAATACTGATGATTAATACTGGGAGTTTTGAGTAGGAAATCCTACGGGGGTTAGGCTAGGATTTTGGGGGGCTTTCTCAGTAATCAGGTAAGGGAATAAACTAAAGCAGTAATTTTCTATGCAAATTATTATTGATTATGAGTAAATTTATTTTTATAAAAAGCATATGTTATATTGTGTATTATGAATGAAATGTATGATTGAGAAAATACTGCTATGATGATTAAAATATATATGTATGTATGAGATGACAGGAAAACATGATTTTAGAATATAAAGTATGATTTTTAACAACATATGTGTGGCATGAACATTATTTTTATGTGAAATGAATCATGATATGAATGATTTTATGAGCAAAGCATATTTTTAGGTATTTTGAAAGGACGAGTTATACTATACTAAGTTTGACGAATATATGATAAATGAGTTATTTTCAGAATATAAATACCTGAAACGATTTTGGCACGAGGCCACATGTATGTTCTCTGCACGAGGCCATATTTATATTATCGGCGCGAGACCGTACTTATATTATCGGCACGAGGCCGTATTTACTATGTTATCGGTGCGAGGCCGTCTTTACTATGATTTTGGCACAAGGCCATATGTATGATTTCGGCACGAGGCCGTATCTATGTTTTTGGCACGAGGCCGTGATGATGTATGTCCATGTATTATATGTTATTACAACCAGAATGTTAGTTTAGTTCAGTTCAGGGCTCAATATCGTAGTTATATGTGTAGATCAGATATCTACGTCAGATTAGTGCTAACCATCCCATGAGGGGATGGGAGATGGATAGTCGATGTGGCTTTCAGTAGAGTGTGGACATCCACCTGGCAGCCCGGACCAGGGTGTGGCGGGCTCATCGTACTTACAGACATATTTGATTCGGCAGTGGTCGGTCAGCAATTGTCAGGTCCCACCTTCGGGCTGCATAACCCGTCATGGGGGGTAATACATGACATTAGCTAGCTATTCATCCTGGGTATATTTTCAGTATTACAGTTATAGTAGAAGTTTTATGTACGTTATGAGTTATTAACAAATATGAAAAATGTATGATTATTCAGTAAGATATGATGAACGTTTTTTCGATTTATGAAATGTACTGTATATGTAAAATGTATTAAATGTTCATGTTGCCACACAACTGTATTTAGTTTATTTTCCCTTACTGAGAAGTGTCTCACCCCTAACATTAATTAACTTTTCAAGAAACCCAGAGAGACCGGTGGGTCAGGGCCGCCGTTGAGTGATTGGTGCTTCCCTACTAGAAGGGTAAATGTTGAACTAGGACTAGGAGATTTTTGTTGTATGGTCCTAGTGTTGTTTTTGACTTTTTGGAGATTGTACATATAAACAGTATATTAATGATATAGTAAACTCTAATATTATGTTTTATGATTGGATGTTGAGATTTATGTTTACTGCTGTTAGGTTTTCCGCTGTGTTTGATAGATGTTCCCGCTACCCACGGGTTCGGGTTGACCATTTCATTTATTATGTGATATTTTATATTAAGAAATTGAGGGACGTTACACAGGAAGCAACCTTTCTTAATTCTCAAATATTAGGGTTTCACCTTCATAATTTTCATTGTTTTAATTTTCAAAGTTCAAACTATCTGCGTAGCCACATCCCACGACCAACAGCCACTGCCGTCGCTAATTGCCACCAACGACCAGGATCCACGATTAATACCAATAACTTGGTGCAGATAAGGTGACCTTTGAAGTCTCTCTCTCTCCAGATGCTTGCATGCTCTGTTAGGATTTCCAAGACGACATCCCATCTTCTTTTGCATTGCGAATTTGCTTGGAGGATTTGGAACAAACTATTCGGTTTCATGGAAAAGAGTTGGGTTTGTCCTCCTTTGGTGGAAGATTTGTTAGCCATTTCCTTTGCAGGTTTTGGAAGAAGGAAGGATGGGACAACTTTGTGGAAGTGTGGCATCTTTGTAGTCTTGTGGGGTTTATGGCTGGAGTGTAATGCATAGATAATTTCTGGAAAGAAGTCAAACTAGACACTAGTGTGGGAAAGGATTCAGTGTATGGATTCTTTATGGTGTCTTAGGTTTGAAATTTTTAAGGGTGCTAGTATTCTGGATTTACAAAGAGACTGGAGGAACTTGCTGGTTTGATTTTTTTTCTCTTTTTGTTGTTTTTAGTTCTTTTTTCCGTTTTGTCCCAAATTTTTATTGAAAAATATCTTATTAACTTGGTAGTTTGATTTTTTTTTTCTATTTTTGTTGTTCTTAGTTTTTTTTTTTCTATTTTGTCTCAAATTTTTTTTGGGAAATATTTTTATTTTTCTGTGTAAATTCTGTCCTTGTTAATGAAATTTCATTTGCTATAAAAAATAAAAGAGATAAACATGTCAATGCTCAAATACATCCAGTATGAATTGACGTATGTTTATTTAGGAATTCATAAGAGTGTACACACACACAATAACATGTCAATGCTCAAATACATCCGGTATGAATTGACGTATGTTTATTTAGGAATTCATAAGAGTGTACACACACACACACACACACACACACACACACACACACACACGTCATGGTCAAGTATTACATGCGCATTCTACGTGTAATAACCCCAAAAATAATTAAACAAGATTAGTAGAATGATCATAAAAAAATTAATTAATTAAAATAAAATTAAAATGTAAAAAATGTAAAAAATTAATTAAATAATAATTATTAATTAAAATAATATAATATAATATTATAATATTAATATATAGAAAATGTAACCTGAAGCTTCAATTTGAAGCTTCCGAATTTCTCTCTGAAATCCAGAGAGCCCTGTGCTCTGTAACTCTCGTCTCTCCTTTGTCTCTCTCTATCACTCCAATTTTTTGACTAATTTTTGCCCGATTAAAAATAAGAAAATATTATCGGACTCCATTTTTCGCCACCGACATATCCACCGAAGCAGGTTTGTCGTGAGAGACGACGTAAGCATATCTTCTGAGATAAGGTTAATTATCATTTTTACTTCAATTTTTCTTAAATCTTAAGCTCAATTGACGAACAGAAACTCTCAAGATATTCGTGGGGAGATTTTCTACAATTTAACAGGAGTGAGTTTTTGAGTTGGAGCTCTGGGGTACCAATCTTAAATTGGGGTAAGTTTAATAATTTAAGTTTTTATGGGCTATTTAGGGTATTTAAAATTTAAGAAAATTTTAGTGAAAGTTACTCTAAAAATTGGATGGTAAACTTTTATTTAAAATCTCAAGCCTTCATTGTCGGAAGTTGCAATGTCATTTTGGCATATACATTGTAATTGAGATGCAAATTGAGATGCTCAACTTGCAGCAGCTGATACAATACATGTATAATAAATAACACTACGCGCACACACACACATACGTTCAATAGTTATATGTAATTGCTAGAGAAGAAATAATAATAATAATAATTTAAAATTATAGCAGTTGATTAAAATATTGCAACTAGCTAAAATACGCATCCTTACAATTGTTTATCACATCATTCTTATTTGTTTATTTTTCTCACTTTTTCTTTATATATATATATGTGTGTGTGTGTGTGTGTATGTATGTATGTATATTTATATATATGAAATCTTCAACAATTTAAAAATTTGAAAAATGGTATCAAGAGTATGATGTACGAATAAGCATGAATTCAAATTTAAAATTAGAATTCATGCTTTCCTCAAATATGTATTACGCCTGCTTTTTTATAGGAAAAGTTTTATTGAGCAAAAGGAAAGTGTACAACTATAAAGGAAAGGAAAATAGAGAAGAAAATATGCAGAAAATCCTAAATAGGTGACTAAAGACTAGGATAAGAATAATCTAACGCTGCCCCCAGGGCGTAGCTCAGGTGGTCGAGCGAATAACCGGGTGTGCGTCTCACGAGGTTAGCCTTTGCGCCACCCGGGTTCGATTCCTCCCCTGAGCTCCTGGTTTACCCTCCTCATGGTGATGTGGGGCCGGATCCACGGGGCGTGGGACTAGTCACGATCAGTGCGTGCGGACCGTAAAATGGATGTGCGTTGACAGTTGTGGACACCCGACGATATTAAAAAAAGAAAAAGAATAATCTAACGCTAATCCAGCAAATATAAAAATTTTGTCTTAAGAAAGATTTAGAGTTGCAGCAATTTTGCTTCATACAAAAACTCAATGGAGCACTTGATTGAAAATTTTAGGCAGTCTTCTTTTCAAGTTTTAAAAAATTCTCCTATTAAACTTCTTCTAAATTTTGGTTGAGATAGAATTCAAGATATGTTTTTGGATGCAATCTTTTGATTTCTTCATTCAATCAAAAAGCTTCTTCACATAGTGTGATCCCGACCAAAAGTTTAAATTAATAATAATAAATACATTATTTTATATAATAATAAAAGAAAAGAAAATAGTGGGTCAGCGGCGGCTTCCGGATCGATGCACATGGGTCTATCTCTCTCTCTCTCTCTCTCTCTCTCTCTCTCTCTCTATATATATATATATATATATATATATGGGGTGAAGCAGAGGGGTGTTAAGAGGAGAGATTGAGAGATGGAGAACGGTGTATTAGATTCTATTGGGAAGGTAGTAAGAAGCAAAATAGTGATGGTGCTGGTGGTGGTGGTGGCCACCTGGTTGTGGTGGAGGACTCCCATGGTCGGACCACCCATGCCCATCACCACCCCGGTCGTGGAAGAAGCCACCGTCGCCGATCATGACCAAATGACACCCCCAGATCAACCTCCAAGTAGAACTGATGCGATCCCAATCTACGCATCTCCAGTTCTCCTACTTAACTATCCCACTGTGAGATTCAGCACCAGCGGCCTCGACAGAAGAGATTACAACGAGTTCGTGAAATTTATCCGAAACAGAGTCGCTAATCCGGACGACACGCGGCACGGAATACCAGTGCTGCGTCAGCGCGGCACGGTGCCGAACACCCAGCGGTTCCTTCTGGTGGAACTTACCAACATGGCAGAGGAGTCGGTGACGGCGGCCATAGACGTCACCAATCTGTACGTGGTGGGTTACCGCGTCGGAGACCGTTCTTACTTCTTCCGCGGCGTTCCGTCCGAAGCAACCGAGAATCTCTTCGACGGTACAGATCAACGGACCTTCAATTTCACCGGCGACTACACGCAGCTCCGGCCAATCGCAAGATTTCAGCACCTAGACGACATTACCTTGGGATTCAACCAGCTAGACGAATCCATCCACACATTGGTCCATGATTCCGACGCCCAGGGGGACCAAGCCAATCTGGCCCGGTCCCTTATAATTTGCATCATCATGATCTCCGAGGCGGTGCGGTTCCCGTACATCCAGCGAGCACTCGCCGGAACCATTGGAAACGGCGAGTATGGAAGCTTTAACCGCAACGCTGCTGTGGTCAGCCTCATGAACAACTGGGAAGGCCTCTCAGAAGCCGTCCAGCAAGCCAACGAGGACGGCGTCTTTCACCGCGAAATTCAATTGCAAAGACAAAATTATGACCGTTTCTACATCACCAACGTGATGCCCGACATAGTTTCCGTCATCGGAGTCATGATGTACATCTGTGCGAAACCACCGACGCCTCGGTCTTCCTCCCTCCTGTCAGTCGCCGGAGCCGGCGGCTCATTCGATCGCAATAATGACGCAACTTGTGCAGATCCAGAGCCAACGGTGCGCATCAGCGGTCGAGATGGACTGTGTGCCGACGTGAGCGGTGGACATTACAATGACGGAGACCCGATAATTTTGTGGCCGTGTAAATCCAATACGGATGCGAATCAGCTGTGGAGCCTGAAGAGAGATGGGACTATTCGATCCAATGGAAAGTGCTTGAGTTCTTCTTTCGGTCGGTTCAGTCACTTGTCCACCGTAATGATCTATGATTGCAGCAAAGCTACAACAGCTGCCACTCGATGGAAAGTATGGGACAATGGAACCATCATAAATTCTGACTCTTCACTTGTTTTGACTGCGGAATCCGGGACCAAGGCAACCCAGCTCAAAGTGAAGGTCAACCAGTACTACACCAGCCAGAGTTGGCTAGCATCCAATTTCTCGGAGCCCTTCGTGGCAAGTTCTATTGTGGGGCTTAACGATCTTTGCTTGCAAGCAACTGGAAACGGCGTGTGGTTGGAGAAATGTGTGTCAAACAAGGCGAGCCAAAAGTGGGCTCTCTACCCAGATCGTTCTATACGACCTCATCAGAATCGAGATATGTGTCTTTCTTGTAATACTGATGAGTCTTCCAGTGACTTGAACATCGTCAATCTTCGTAGCTGCAGTTCTGCATCGGCTGGCCAACAGTGGATGTTCAGAAATAATGGTGCTATTTTAAACTTCTACACTGGATTAGTCATGGATGTGAGAAAGTCTGATCCAAGTCTTCACCAAATAATTGCGTGGCCGCCCAACAGAACTCCTAACCAAGAGTGGCTTCCACTCTTATGATTGTTACTCTGCCTTACAAAACGCATCTAATCTTAGTTTTCACCAAATAAATTCGGCTTGGTGGGAAGAGTGTTCTTGTATTTTCTTTGCGAATAGTTCTCATATATTTTCTTTATTGTGGGAGGAGTTTTACCCTTACCTTTATCTGTAGTTTGGTTCAGAGATTTCAAATATCTTGCTTTGAATTCTCTCTTTTAATGATATTATCTTTCTAAGTGAAAACTTTTCTTCATCATAGTAACTTACTATTTAGAAGAAGCTTTATATGTTCTTCATTTCTAAATTTTTTTTAATTACAAAAAATGACATTATTTTTCAGTTTTTCAAATTTGTGTATAGAAAAACTGAAAAACTTATCCTTTTACTACTTTCTAGATTCCCTAAATAAATCTTAGAAAACATAAAACTAAAGGACAATTTTGTAATTATTTAATAAATTTTAAATAAAAAAATAAAAAAATTTTCATAAAGAGGCCCCAATTAAAATAATTGCGAAAATATTTTAATATCTTTCTAGAAATAATTATGAATGGAGATTATCCTTCATAATTCTTGTTGGGTTATGGTTCATGTTCAAAAAAGTTTATGCACTTAAAATATGTAACAACTGGGAGGTTTTGTATGAGAACGAGTGTGATGTTACAAATTTAAGACATGAGACCGAGAGACTTATGATGTTACAAATCTAAGACTTGAGAAATTAATTAGTAAGCAAATTGATTGTTTACAATAGATCTAATATGACTTTGCTATGTATACAAAAATTACTTAATTTTGTTAAAATACACACACACACAATAAAATCATATTAGATTCAGTATATATATATACGCGGTGTGTTGAGTTGTGGCTCATAAAAAGAGGGTATACACTTAAAAGTTGTTATCACATAAATTCGTGTTCCTCTACTCCCTTTTGATTTTCTCAAATTTTCATATTTGTGTGTGTAGATGATCTTAGGGCGTAACTTCAAAATAATTGGTATTAGAGCACCAGGTTCGTGCTTGTTTTCTTTAATACATATATTACATATATTTTGTTTTCTTCAAAATTCTGTAGGGGCTCCAGGATTTTGACCACGTCGGCCATGGTGGGCCTAGGCTTTGGGGCGTGGGACAGGCACTTGTGGGCCAAGGCCGCGACCTTCTGGGCGCCCTTGTGGGAATATTGGCCCTCCAATCTTGGGTTATGATCCGGCCCAGCCTCTTCGGGTCCTTCAAAAGGGGCCTCTTCCATTACACGAGGCTCTGTTCACGACCGGGTCGCGTTTTATCCACCGACCGTTTACCCGTCAGGAGCTCCGATAGCACAACTCGAAGAGTTTTTTCCAGATTAACCATTTTTTAAAAAAATATATTAAATAATACTTTATTTTGAGATGTATTTCCTAAAATGACTCAGACGTAATCTCGTTACTTGGAGTAGCGAGATTTCCCACGTGTATGACCTTATGTAAATCTCGCTACTTGGAGTAAGATTTGGTTGCCACGCGTTTATATCAGTTTGGGTGTGACATTTAAATCTCGCTACCCGAAGTAGCGAGATTTTTTGTGCACCTATATATTGGTTTTCCCTTTATTATTTATTTATTGATTAATTAAATTATTTTCTAAATTATTGGAGGGAAGAATCAGTTATTAATTTAAATTTTCACATATAATAAAATACAGTTCGTAATTTAGTTAAAAATATTTTTTTATCAAAAATTAATATAACAGTCATACATTATAAATATACACTAATTATATTTAATTAAATAGGGAAATCTTCTATTATTTTATTGAGTATGAAATATTTAAATATTAATTGAAAATAATTAATATTGAAATAATTTAACATGTTCCAAATAAAACTTCTGCTTCTTCTGTTGCCGCTATCTCTGGCACAATGAGAGTCGCTGACTTTGCTGCCCAAGAAGTTGTTGCTGCTGCTGGCATTGTCAGCATAAATATTTATAAAAACATAACGCTTCTTTTATTCTCTTTCGGTTCTCTTTTCATTCTCATGTTTTCTTTTACCAATATTAATTTGTTTTTCTCTGACAATGAGTTTTTGTGATACTGTTCCCTTTGATGGAGTTAAGATTTTAATTTCTGCATTTCTAACATTTCCTATTTTGGGTTTGTTCCTCTCTCTCTCTCTCTCTCTCTCTCTCTCTCTCTCTATTCCACCATTTTCCTTATAAATTCTAATATCATTTTTATTTTTCTGAAATGAGTATTTCGATTTTCTTTTGTTAAGAGTTAACCATCATTTTACAAATTGCAGAGAAAATTGAAATGATGAAGAGTAGAGAATAAAATCTTGATTATTTTCATATGTAAAATACCGAAGTAAAGTTTCTAATTTTCCCGGATTTCAGAACTTGCAACGAAAAACCCATTTATTAAAATATTAATCCATTTTTAGTGCAAAATTAATCTTCTCGACAACCAGTCGAAGCATATATCAACTAATCCTCTAGAGTTATTTTTTCTTTGGAGTTTCGTGTAATTGAGAAATTATCCCTCTCTCCTATACCGTCTCTTTCTTGCTACCATGAAACCATTCAAATTTAGTTAACTTTGAGAAGGGTAACTCATGAGAATCTGTTTCCATTAATTTGGATTGTTAAAAGATTGGAGTCATGGCTGAAGCTGAAAGATTGGGATAATTGCTGCTTCATGTCACTATTTATTCTCTCTCTCCATGTCTCAACTAATATATTACTCATTAGTTATTACTATAATTAATTTTGTTCCTTGGGAGCAGTCAGGTTGTAAATACATAACCAGTAGTTGATCGATGTTTATTTATATCACCTACAAAATCAGAATTCACATATCTAACAACATGTTGATCGATAGTATTATTTTTCTCAAATGCTAGACCAGCATTAATCGTATTCATAATGTATCACAAAACAAACAATTAACACGAACAAAACCAATCACCTGCAAACTGATGTCAATTACTTGCAAAACAGAACCTGAGAAAAAACATAGGAGAACCAAATGATGACAATTAATGATGAATGCTTTGAATATTCATTTTATCCATATGAATTAGATCTCTCATTTTATTCAGTAGCACATCACCTATAAAATATCTCTCTGTGTTGCCTCGCTCGCCTTGATGAGTCAAGTAATTCGCCACCTGATTATCTTCTTTAAATTGGTGCTTTATATAAAACTTAAGGCCTTGTAGTTCCTCCTCTAACAATTCCCAAAAGTCCCTTAAGTACCAGGAAGAGCAAGTTCCAAAAGTGATCCATCCCACCACCGATTCCGAGTCACTTTCAATACATATATTCTGATATCCCAACTCTTTACAGAACTAAACACCACTAGTAAGAGCCTGCAAGTCCGCTTATATATTAGTACCTGACTTAAATTTTTTAGAGAAAGTAGCCTTAATATTACTCGATGAGTCGCAGATGATACCACCACCACCAAAAGAACTTGGATTTCTTCTACAAGAGTCATCTATATTTAGCTTCAACTCACTAGGTTAATCGGATGTGATCACAGCTTAGTCACAGCAGGGTTAGACATTCGGTTAACTCGCTTCCGAGGACCCATCTTAGGAGGCATGCCCTTGGACCCAGCCACACTGCATCAACAGGGAGTCTGTGTTGAGTGTATCAACCAGGAATCAAACCCCCGATGCTCACAATGGATTGCCCAACTGCTTTCCACTGTGCCAATGCTCTAGGGGTAGGATTGGGTTTTACTATGTGCATGCAAGTTAGCAATTCAATGGACTATTATAGTATACTTTTTTAATTATTTAGCATGTAACTTGTGCTCAGACACATCAATAATATTTTTTGATTTTTTTGTACAAATAATATTGCAAAGTTTGGATCAATAAACTATGATCCCTCATTCTAGATGTTGAGAGTCTAAAACCTACCCTACTTTTTTTTTTTTACTTGCTGACTCACTCGAAAAATGAGCAGCTCAGAAGCTATCCCAAGTATAAGAGTTCTATCGTGTAATATTAAGCCCAAGGACTAGATCATCTCCTCAGGGAATGTGTTTTAATCTCAAAATTTACGTTCGTCCAATCGAAAATAAAAATGTACTGAACTTATTTCAGATTTAGGATTTTCAAGGTTGTTTCAATTTTACTTTTGACAAATTAATTAGCACGCGAATTAAAATTCTAAACCTAGCATGCACTGAAATTGAGAGCAAAAACAGAAACTCTAATCTACTCATGGAAACACTGAAACACGTGTTAATGAAATATGGCAACCTAGAACATGGAATCAAAGATGCGCAATGGAAACTCAATTAAACACTCACGCGCGCAATAAAAACCGAACCTTTAACAAAATTACGAAATTGAAGCAAGGACCATAATTTGAATGCAAACACGAACTCAACAAGAATTTAAAATACGCAAATAATAATGGAACACGATAAAAACACAAACTTTAATGTTACTAAAATAAGACAAGGATGAATGCAATTTAAATTAAATAATAACAACCAAGAGAGGGAATTAAAAATTGATGCTTTAATTAAAATTCACAAAACAAATAAAAAAAGAGAGAGAGTCCGGTTTTTGTAGATGATGGAGCACGACTGTGTGTTGGAGTAGAGGGAGTTGTAGCAGTGCTGAAGCTGCTGTGGGGGCTGCTGTTTGTGGCCGAAGCAGGGGAGAACCAGAGAGAAAACAGAGAGGGGAACCCAAGAAAAACTGAGAGAAAGAAAGAAAAAGAAACTAAAAAAAATATGGCAAAGAGATAGGTAAAGGGAAAGATACAAGAAGAAGAAGAAGAAGATGGAGATAAATGAAGAAGAGAAGAGGAGAGCTCGGCTGGGGGCAGCGCCCAACAACCAGAGAAAGGGAAAAAATATATATATAAATAGAAGAGGTTTGAAGCCCTATGACCTGTGAGACCAACCCGACCCGGCTTGCATGGCCGGGTCACATCAAATATCATGATATATGTATTTTTTTTTCTTTTTTTTGTTTTTCGCGTTTACAGTCAAGTTTGACCTTTCTAGAGCTGGTTTCTCGAAAAACTCAAAATACAAAAATTGTAGATAATCCTTTTCTCTTTCTCCAGAAATTTGAATTGTCTCGATTGGAGTTTGGATGGAAAAGTTATGCATGAAATACAAACAGGTGTCGGTTTTGGTTTCCAGAAATTTTCCTGCGACAAAAAATTACCAAAAATTCATAAATTGTGTAATAAAACTCAAGAATGATAAATTCGGAACTTTATTAAAATATTGGACAAATTTGGACATTTAATTAAAAATATAAGCCATAAGGACCATGCAAAGTGCCAAATTACGCAGTTTTGACGGGTAATCACTTGCATAAATACTTGAGAACAATATATATATACAACACCATTCTAGATATTTAATTAATTATACATACCAGTATTTTATGTGGATAAAACATAATCCTTAACAATTAAAATTTACTTGAATGAGAAATATTAACATAAGAAAAAAATTCATTATTATAAAAATGATATATATATATATATATATATATATATATTTATGATGCCTTGGTCAACTTAAAAAGTAAATGATATGCAGAAATGCATGCCTGCGTTAGTATAATATTATTATTATTATTATTATTATTATTATTATTTTAATGCATGTTGTTGGATTGGATATGACTTTGTCAGTATTAAGGGTGGATTGGAAACAATTTGTTTATTTATTTGATTGTTTATTTAGTTTTAGTCTATCGGTCAAGATTAGATCTTAATCTATCTAAATTAAATTTAGTAATCAATGTGATTAATTTAAAATCTAACAACTCTTTTTTTTAATGCCAACAACTCAATGCAATATTTATTTAATTTGATACTAACAACTCAATAGGTATTGTTGTTTATTCTTAAGTGCTACACTCTCCCTTTTAAATGCTTCATTGAATCATTAGAAAAAATTAGAAGACGATTGTATTTGTTCTTAAGTACTATACTCTCCCTTTTTTGTCAAACTATGCTCGCATGCTAGTTCTTTCTCTCAACCAATTTTTTTTCTAATTTGCTTGTTTTATTTATGTTGTGTTGGTTGCTATAGACTTATTGTATTTTCAAGGGTTTAAGCTCCTTGCTCGAGGCCCCTTTTTGGGTTTTGTTTAATAAATCTTACCTTACCTTTTTGAAAAAAAATTATTTTGAAGGGTACAAAAGGATTCGAGAACAACTAATGAAAAGAATTATGATGGATTGAGTTTTATTTTTTAATTTTTTTTATTCACGTGGAAACTCTTGCCATTGACGAGCCCTTCGAACCCCCCAATGTAGCACCAAACCCACAGGGGCAGCAGCCTTCCCCCCTGGTTCACCACCCAAGTTAATAATATGCGGTCATAGCATAGTCACAGCCGGGTTAGATGTTCGACCAACTTGGTTCCTAGGACCCATCTCAAGAGGCATGCCCTTGGACCCTGTCACACTGCATCAATAGGGAGTCTCAGGGAGTCTACACCGAGTGTATCAACTAGGAATCAACCCCCTGATGCTCATACTAGATTACCCAACTCCTCTCCACTGCGCCAATGCCCCAGGTAAGATTGGTTTTTTTTTTTTTAATTTTTTAATTTTTTGATCAGTTAAGGGTAAAATGTATTGATCAAATGGAATATGTACAGAGATACCGAACATACACCGTATGAGGAACCAAAATTCTTCCAAAACACAAGCAATTTGAATTATATCCAAACCTGGGCATACCCAGGGGCACAAGGCCATTTCATACAATAATCATCAATATAACATTAGTACCAAAGAGGAAAAAAACAATCCCTATCAAGTGTACTACATGTCACTCGTGTGTAAATCAAACTTGTCAAATACGGCTCTATAAATGTGTCTTTGGATTACTTCAATCATTCCCTTCGGGCTAATATCCTTATTCTCAAACCTCTTCTTGTTCCTGAGGTGCCATAGGAAAAAACCTGTAGTAGACATACCAACCCTTCTACCCACCGCACATATAACATTACCTTTCACCCCTTTATGTAGCCACTTCACTGCAACTTTCAGTGTGGACATGACCCTTTAAATTCCCAACCAGCTCCTAATACCATTTCCTCTCTATTACAGTATACTTTTTAAATTATCTAGCATGTAACTTGTGTGTAGAAACATGGACGATATTTTTTGAGTTGGTTTGTAACGACCCCAAAATTCTTATCATTTAAAAAAAAAATACAATAAATATTCCAACGCAGCGAAAACATAAATCGTAAAATCATTTATATATAAACTGTACAATACCAGAATCCAAAATATACAGACCATACAAAAATATCCCTCTAGTGTCATCTACTCAAAAAGATATACAGCTCTGACAAAAACTCACCCTATAACCAGGGTGATCTAACTACTTTCTATTTGCGAGCCTGATCTGCTCGTCTAACTGGCTCACCTGAAAAATAGTAAAATAATGGGGTGAGACGACGCTCAGTAAGTGGAACTATGCTATTGCTAGTGTGTGACAACTAAGTTAAGAATACTTAAAAATAGCAACTGAACTGTAATGCAATAAATAATCTGTAAAACATATCTTTCAGACATTTCTTTATTTCTCAATTAAAATATACTATATCATATGTTTCTTACTTTTCATACTGATAATATATCATATACTGTAAAACTGTTTTCATACATATAACTATTCTGTATCCCTGGAACTCTATGCGTCATGATTTGACCCCTCATGATAGGGTTGTGCGGCCCGTAGGCGGGACTCTATCTGGTTGACCTTCCAGATAAGTCATCATACTCTACACTACCTCAACCCGGCCAAACTGCATCCTCTCCTAAGCTCGGGACTGGCTACTACCTCGTCAAACCAGCCCCCTCAACCCAGTGTACTGGGGAGCTGCATACTCTCCGAGCACGGCTGACGACATCCACATACTATCTGAGATATGTGGTTGCACTCTATCTGTATCTAGCAACGGTACCATGCTCTGTAATCTGTATCTGTCTGTGTATCTTTCCTTAGGGATCTGATACTATATACATATATACATATATATACTCTTTTACTGTTTTCATCATGTTTCCAAAATTACTGTAACTCCTTCTTTATGTACTGTAAATGCTGTAATCTTTGTATATATAACATTCTGTATAAAACTGTGATACACATACTGATTTGGATAAATATGCATACGTGTATATGTATATATATAAATATCTGTTCATGAAACTACTCGTATAAAAACTGTATATGCATGTAAATTTCTCTGTATATGTATATCCTTATCTGTATAATCTCTCATTGAGATTGAGGCGTTACGTATCGCTGTCCCTCAATTCAGTATAGTATGATATATTATAATAACTGCATAAATTTCTTCATCTCATAAAAATCTACTCAGGCCACACAAGCATTTGAACTTATATTCTAAAACAAATACTGTTTCAAACTCATATTCTGAAAATTCTGTATAGTAAAATAATATAGTTATGCATCTATAAAATCTCTAATATCATTACAAAAACTCCCAGCATAGCATATTTCCCTTACCTCAACTTTGAAAAGCCCCTATAAAATTTGGCTTTATACCCGCAGGATTCCTAACTCAACATCCTGAAAACACAATGTTCCAGAACAAAACATCAGTTTTTCTTAGTCTACATCATTTTCTATAACTGTCAGGAAGTAAAAAACTCAATAAAAGACCTTACCCTGAATTTGGGATGAAATCCAACTTCGTTTCCTAGACGATCTGTTCCGACAAACTTGTAGAGAATTCCACCAGGAGCGTCGTGGTAGCTTCAGATAGTCGATCCGGTGACTGGTGGGGTCGAAAACGAAGAGATAAGGGAGAGAAAGTCGTAGGAGAGAGAGAGAGAGAGAGAGGGGCGAGAAAAATGATAAAAATCTCGGTTTTCTCATTTTTATACTGCTGGATTCCTTGACGAGACACGTCACTTCGTCGACGAATCCTTCATTAAATTCGTCGACGAAGCCTTGTATTCGTCGACGAAATTCAGGTTGCCTCAGAACCCCTCTCGGTACTTTCTCGTCGACGAAATTCAGGCTGCCTCAGAACCCCTCTCGGTACTTTCTCGTCGACGAAGTCCTGTACTTTCTCTCCCTCTTATTATTAAAATGTTATTATTCTTCAGGTCACTACATGGTTGTACAAATAATATTGTAAAGTTTGGATCAATAAACTATGATCCCTCATTCTAGATGTTGAGAGCCTAAAACCTACTTTTTTTTTTTTTTTTTGACTTGCATAAATACTAGAGCACAATATATATATACAACACCATTCTAAATATTTAATTAATTATATATATCAATATTTTATGTGGATAAAACATAATCCTTAACAATTAAAATTTACTTAAATGAAAAATATTAACATAAGAACAAACATTCATTATTATAAAATCAGTGACACCCTCTTTTCTATTCAAGTTCTGTTCCTATATTATAATAAAATTTAGTCAAAAAATAAATATATTAATGCATACATAAACAAAAATTAGTCCCCTTTAAAAATTTTATATATATATGTTAGGACCCTGTGAGCATCCAGATCAAAGTGACACCAAGAATTTTATGTGGTTCAGTCAATAACGACCTACGTCCACGGAGCACACACCAACTATTTTAATAACTCGCCGAAAATGTTACAATTCTCTCTCTCTCTCTCTCTCTCTCTCTCTCCTCTCTCTCTCTCTTCTCTCTCTCTTTCTCTCTCTCTCTCTCTCTCTCTCTCTCTCTCTCTTTCTCTCCCTCTTCCTCTTAGCTCTCTCTGCACTCTCTGTGCTCTTTCTGCACTGTGCTATGCTGTGCTGTGCTCTATCACTTTCCACAGCCCTCTTTATATAGGCTTGGAATTTACATCATGATTAAATACAAATCAATTACAAATTAATCACAAATTGGAAGTTTATAATTAAGAGATAAATGGAGAATAAAAGCACATGTTTTCTGACTTAGCTCAACGCGTCTCCAGTTGTGTTTCTGGTTCCATCTCTTACAATCTCCCACTTGGAGACAGAGACACCTCCTCAACCAGTATCATGAATAAATGATGTGCTCAAATATTTCTTCAGGGCATAAGGCCAACTGAGAGTATAGCGCACTTTCACTCTCCTCTTGTAGTCGCCACCTTCTTGTCTACTCGTTTGTGTGGACTAGTCTGATGATTGGGGCACCCAATCTTCACAACTGGTGTAAAAATGCCGGTTTATTCAATCTTGTCCTTACTGGCTCAAATCTTTGACTCCATTTCGAGGCTTGTCCTTCTGGAGCCATCCATGCTTCCTTTTCGATTCTGTACAAACCACCCCACTTGTGTGGGAAAGGCCTTTGGGCAACTTCCCACATTCCTTTGGAGGTGATGACTTTCGTTCTCATCCTTCACACAAGCTCCCACTTGCTCGTATCTGCCCACCTGACATGCTTTAATAATCATAGCATTCAGGTCTCCTCCATCGTAGGAAGTAGGTATCAATGTGCCTTCGTCTGTATTGACACTCCCGAGTAGATCTCCTGGGCTTCCGGGAGCTGGAGTAGATATGGTGTTGCGACAATCTATCTTGCTTTTCCACTGGTTTTTGGGTTCCTCCACCTGAGGATTTCTTGGGATTTACTGCGGATGTGTCCTAACACTTCATGTGGGTGTTTAAAATATCTGAAAATTGTCCTCTTCTATTTTCTGACTATACAATCCTCACAACATGTCCAACGACCTGCACGCTAGAATTTAACCCACTCAATTTTTCCTTTGAGTCAGTCATCAACCCTGGTTCCTCTCGCTCATTTGATCAAAGAAGTCGTTTGGTGCCAGAATTTGCTGTCCGTCATTTTCCTGCAGGCGGCTACATAGACATGGAGCATGGAGTTTGGAAATAAGTGTTCCGCTTTTCTTACTAATTTGCGCAATTTGTAGTACAGCACACCCGTTGAGACTTTCCATTCATAATCGTCAATGATTTTTTGTCGTTATCCCTTATCATCCCAGCTTACTAAACTAGAATCTAAATTCTTTCTCAAGGTCTGATATAACCTGACATCCTTCCGTTTCCATAGCTGACAAGCCCCGTTTTGTATGATCTTCACACCACTTCCTTGCCCGATTACGTCGCAAGATTGATCATTTGCCAAGTACACCTTACCAAAAATTATCTGTGTTTACTTTCCCTCGTAGTCGATCTCTGCATCGATGTGGCATCAAGTGGTTCTCCTTATTCAAGCCAAGCTCCTGCTTGCTCTTTGAAAAGCAGATCACATCTCATCATTCTCAGAAGAAATTGCTTCGTGTCTTCCTCTCCGCAGTCTTTTCCTCGTCCGATTCTTTTCTTTGGACTACTCTACTGCCACACTTGTTTTCTAAATGACCGACCTTTTCATTCACAATTTCCACCATCACTCATTTAACTTTAGTGCTCCCTGGGAACCTGGTCTCAGTACCAGTCTGGATTTCTGGATTGAGGACCACGCCTGGCCTATATTTGCCGCGTTTGTTTGAATCGTCCGTGCCCGTTTCCTCGGCCTCGTGACCTCCCCTCCATGGTTCACGGCTGAAAGAAGTCGAGTTGGAGCTATGGTTCGGTTGCATCTTTTTTTCCTTTCCATTTCTTTCCTTCCCTCCTTCACAAGCATGCTGTACGACCTCATCGTATCAAGTTTTCGATTTTTCCTGTGGTGTTACTGATGGCAGTGACGACACCATTCCAATTTTTCAGGCACTGACTGAGGAATTAGTAGGGCCCGATCTCATTATCACAACAAACGTTATCCTGACTGTGGCGAGTTGAAATTCATATAACTCAATTGAATTTACTCAGATGCCCATGCTAAAAAAAGCTCTCACCTGCAGAATGCTCAATCGTAAATAGTCTTTCATGAGACGTATCTTTTTGCGGTGGTAACGACCTCTGTTTTTGCCCTAACCAGATAGAACAAGGGGTATATTCTTATTTTTATTATTATTATAATTATTACCTTAATTTTATTATTATTATTTTACTACTATTATTATTATTATTCTAATTATTATTATTATTACTATGATTTTTATTGTTGTTATTTATATTATTATTATTATTATTATTATTATTATTATTTTCACTATTATTATTATTATTATTAATTATTTTCCTATATTGATATAAGTAACTTATTATTATTATTATTATTATTATTATTATTATTATTATTATTATTATTGGTACTATTACTATTAGTATTATTATTATTATTTGTATTATTATTATTATTTTACTGATAGTATCTTTATTATTTTTATTTTTACTATAATTATTTATTATTATTAGTAGTATTATTATTATTATTATTACTACCTTATTGATTTTATTATTATTATTATAATAATTATTATTACTATTACTATTTTCATTATTACCATAATAGTAAAAGCAGAAAAAGAAAAGAAAAAGAAAAAGAAAATAAAAAAGGAAGTTTTTTTTAGGGTTTTTCAGAATTTTTTTTTTTATATAATGGGGCACAGCCAAGGCAAAGAAAGGGGGGGGGGGGGGGGGGGGACCACAGACCAAAGAAAAAAGAAACCTTACCTTGTAGTCTCGTGCTGCAACAATGGAGTCATCGGCGTTTGCGCAGTCAACTAGATGAAGCCAATCGAGCGGCAATTTCTTGTCTGATCTATGCGAAATTTTACGAGGTCGTTTCTAACCTTTTCTTCTTAATTTTCACCGTTCAGATTCTTCTTTTAAGTTTTCTCCCTTTGTGTTAATTTCTTGCACAGCTGTATCACCGCCGCAGCAGTGGAGTCATCAGCGTCTACGCATCCAACTGGACGAAGCCAATCGAGCGGCGATTTCTTGTTTGATCAATGCGAAATTTTACGAGATCGTTTCTAACCCTTTTTTCTTAATTTTCACTGTTCAAATTCTTCTTTTGAGTTTTCCCCCTTCATGTTAATTTCTTGCACAGCCGTATCACCACCGCAGCAGTGGAGTCATTGGCATCTACGCATTCAACTGGACACAGCCAATCGAGCTGCGAATTCTTATCCGATCAATGCGAAACTTTACGAGGTCATTTCGAACCCTTTCTTCTTAATTTTCACCTTTCAGATTCGTCTTTTGAGTTTTCTCCCTTTGTGTTAATTTCTTGCACAGCCGTATCACCGCCGCAGCAGTGGAGTCATCGGCGTCTGCTCATTCAACTGGACGAAGCCAATCGAGCGGCGATTTCTTATCCGATCAATGCGAAATTTTACCAGGTATTTTATGACCCTTTCATCTTAATTTTCACCATTTAGATTATTATTTTGAGTTTTACGACTTCATTTTAATTTATTGCACAGTTGTCTTATCGCCGCAGCAGTGGAATCGTCAGCATCTGTGCATTCAACTAGATGAAGCCAATCAAGCGGCGATTTCTTATTTGATCGATATGAAACCTACTCGGTTGTTTCTGACTCTCCCTTGTTAATATTTACTGGTTTGATTAATTTCTTTGAGCTTCGTAATTTTATCTTCATCTCTTGGACAGTTTGTCCACACACCCACAACACACACTCAGCACACTGCCTACACGTACACTGCACACGCTAAATATAGGCTGTATATTATTATATTTATTATAATATTGTCAAGTTCTTATATTTCTATTATATTGTATTATTCATAAGATCTTTTAAGGTGTATATGTTAGTAAGTTAATTGCTTTTTAGTCATAGTATCACTATATATATTTATCTTGAGCTTTGGGTTTTTATTATTGTGGTATTTATTGTAGACATTAACTAGCTAATTCTTGTTATGGTAGGATTTTAATAATTTTCTTGTTTACATATATTTGTTGTAGATGTTAATTGATTTATTGTTATTCTCAATATTTCTTTTATTATTTATTGTTAAAGTTCTGTCTGTTCGTTTTTCCCGTATTGTCATGTATTTATTACTATTATAATATGTGTTGATTATTTTGCGTTTAGGATTTTTTTTCATAATTAAGGTTCACATGTGGGGTTATTATTATTTTGTATACTTAGTGTTTATATCGTATGTAGATTAATTTTTGATTTGATTTATTTCCATAATTTCCTATTTGATGGTCATATTGGATATTTACATATTAGTATTAGCTTTAAATTGTTTCCATAGTTTCATAGCTTGCTTACCCTTTGTATAATTACCTGCTAGTCTTAGGGTTACTTGATTTAGTTTGATGAGTAGATTGTTTCCTTAGTTTTGATAATTTTGTTTATATAGGTATTGATTGTGTGTTCCCATTAGGTAAGTTGCTATTATAATATATAGAATATTATGGTATTGCTATTATACTTATATTAGGTATTATCTATTAAGATATTCTTTTTTTTTTTTATTTCTAATATATATGGTATTACCTTTTATGATGTCTTTAGTATCTTGATACATATATTATCTTATGATAATTTGTTACTTATTATCCTATTATTATATATTAAAACCTCCCATACTAGTATTTTACTATAAAAAATTTAATACAATTCCAAAATTTGGGAGTGTATTTTCTTAAAATTTTATCCCTATGATTTTAATGTTAGGGTATGAGCTTTCGGGCTTCATGTACCTTAAGCTCTGAGGGAATATATATGTATATATTATATTTATTTATTTATTTATTTTTCATGTGTATTTATAAATTCATAAAAGGAGTAATTTAAAGACTTTTTAAATTAAATTAAAGATAATTTCAAATTAATTAGGTACTATTCATAAGAACGGGCACGTAGGGGGTGCTCGTACCTTCCCCTCTCGTAACCGAGCTCCTAAATCCAGCTCTGGAAATGTAGACTCATTCTACCCCTAACGGGGTAGTAATCATGTGTTCTAACCACACTAAAAGGTTAGTGGCGACTCCAATATTCCCTATTTTTCCTTGAAAATTAAACCATTGATTTTTATTTCGCTGCCCGGGGCACACGTGCTTTAGGGACGTCGCGATAGCGGTTGAAGGCTGCTCGTACATATTAGAGAGCGCATCCATCAGAGACTTGGTGGATGTTATATGCTTGATATTGAACGCCGCAGATTTCGACAACGTCATTCTGATGGCTCCGAGGGCTTTTCGATCAAGCAACTCCCATTCGTCCTCGTTCATGGATGTTGGCTTACCCTTCAACGATAAGTACAATTCCTTTCCAAATAAATAGTCTTCTATCTGCATCTTCTAGAAACCGAAATTGTTCTCGTTGGACATTTCGATTTTTGAGCTCTTTTCATTCGACATCTCTATTTGCTAATCTAGAGATGGAAGTAGCTCAAATGGATAGCATGGTTGGATCCGGAACGATCGAAAACCCTAGAAATGGTTTGAGTCGCTCAAAAAACGGACCCAAAACGACCTCGAAAAGCTCAGTCAAAGTTTTCAGTCAAACTGCTGACGTGCTGCTTACGTGGCACTGCTGATGTGGCTGTGGGGTCCACCTACTGAGGTGGTAGTGGGCCTACCAACTGATGTGGCAGTTGACGTGGCGTTCACTGACGTGGCAGCCCCAGCTGACGTGGCTCTCGCTGGCGTGTCAGCTGACGTGGTGCATGACGTAGCGTGGGCGCTGACGTGGCGCTGATATGAGCGGGGGGTCAGATCTGGGTCAAGGATTGGGTCTGGGTTAACCCAGGTTTGAGTGACTGGCTGATTCAGGTCGAGTATTGAACCGGGTTGGGTCCGGACAGAACGGGAGAAGAAGATGCGTGCGGCGCGTTGCCGGCATGTGGAGAGGCGTCTTGCTCCTGCAAGACGCGTGGAGGCGCGTGCGGGCTTTTCTAAACTCCGTTTGAGCTCCGGTAGACACACTTCTCTTCGTCTCGGCGAGCTGAATGTGATGGTGGCCTCAAAACACAGTTTCGATCTACTGGACAAAGCTCTGAATTTCAGGATCACTTCCGATCTGTCTTTTTTGCTCCAACCGGGCTTTGATACCACTTGTTAGGACCCTGTGAGCATCCAGATCAAAGTGACATAAAAAATTTTACGTGGTTCGGTCAATAACGACCTACGTCCACGGAGCACACACTTGTTAGGATTGGAGGAGTCCATGGGTGGACTTGATACACATGGGTGAACACTAATTTGACCCAAAAGCTCAAGCTAATTAGGTTTTGGGTCCATCCATGCATATAAGCACCCATGATCCACTTTAATTTTCTAATGTGGGACAAACTCACAATTGGAATTCTCAACAATCTCCCCCTCACTTGTGAGTTCCTACTCCCCCTTGAACGGAAACCGTCTCCCTTTTGGGATAATTCTCCAACAGTTGCTCAAGTAGGCCTTACCATTGGCGTCTTATGTTCCTCAGATTGCATTCCACATGCCTCTATACCAATCCTACCTCCCACGTCTTGACCCTATTCAGATCCATCCACAGCCTAGATGATCCTTATTGGCCCCAGCCACACACTTGGTCCTCCAACTGTTAGCACGTCGGGAGAATTAGCTTCCCTTCTTGACTTTTACGATGTCGCTCACCCAGAGTTACGTATCGTCGTCTCTGATACCACTTGTTAGGACTGGAGGAGCCCATGGGTGGACTTGATACACATGGGAGAACACCAATTTGACCCAAAAGTTCAAGCTAATTGGGTCTTAGGTCCTTCCATGTATATAAGCACCCATTATCCACTTTAATTTTCCAATGTGGGACAAGCTCACAAGTGAAATTCTTAACAATATATATATATATATATATATATATATATGATGCCTTGGTCAACTCAAAAAGTAAATGATATGCAGAAATGCATGCATGCGTTAGTATTATAATAATAATATTATTATTATTATTTTAATGCATGTTGTTGGAAAAGGTTAGCAACCGAGGTGTATTCTACATTGATTTCAAGATGGACCATCAAATGGAGGATTGTTTAATACTCAAGGAAGAAATCAAAAGGTTGAAGATGCCTTCACGCCCAATTAATAGCATCAAATATGCAAGGGTCTAGCACATATCTGATGGGAAGAAAACTAAAGACAAATCTTATGCTTAAGCCCTGCAAGATCAGAAGTATCACACTGGCAAGGATTGCAAGATTTGCTTTCACAACTCAGGCATTTTCATAGAAGCAACCAAATGAGCAAAGCACTAAGAACCAAGTAAAGTTCCTAAAAGGCTTTCTGATTGGAGGCTTTGATGAAGGCATAGACGACTTGCATGCACTTGAAAACTGGTGTATCAAATCGTAGGGCATCAAGGGCCTCCTATAGATCAGGAGAAGGTCTTTTGAATATTAGCTCCTCTTCATCTTCGACAGTTGTGGGGATCATCGAAAGTGTATGGATTTCGGGTAAAAAAATGTTCGAAGGCAAATTCCTGAGGTTTATGAGATGGAATCCAGCCACGTTAACCCATAAACCTAGAAAACTTAGGTCAAAGGGCTTCCTCTTCATCTGCAAAGCAAGGCAATTTTGGGGGCAATAGTGATCATATATGGGGGATTAATGGAATATTTTTAGCAACTAGATTGGATGGAGGAAAAATTTAAAAATTAGAACTAAGTTTGCAAGGAAGATTCCGTGTTGTGCCGGAAACCCCACTTGTGTCAAACACCAATACTACAACTAATGCTATTGAATATATAAAAAATTAAAGTAATGCAAAAACTAATAATAAAAGACAGTAATAATGAACAAGACAAGAATTTAATGAGATTTGGTACAAAATTATCTATGCCCTTGGGCGCCGACAATCAATTCACTACTTTCAGAAAAATTACAACTTAGGAAAATATTAAATTACCAATTGCAATGAGAAATACCTTAGAGTACAAATAACATTTGTAACTCTTTCAAATTTAGGTGTGTTTTACAAATGAAAAGGAGAGTCTTTTAAATAGCTTCTCCCCAAAGCCCAAAAAACAAACCCAACCGACATGGGTCAAATAGCCAACAAATCTCCACCTTGACAATAAATTTAACAAATTTTTCTATCACCGACATTCTCTGTAGTTCCACATCAACGGTGCCTTCAAAAAATGTTCAGACTTGCAAGATATAGATTAAATTCAAGCCATGTTTGAACTTCATTGATGTCAAAATCTTGGTAAATATATCTGCAGGATTCTCAACTGCATTAATCCTCTAAAGAAGTATCTTACCTTCATCAATTATATCCTGCATAAAATGAAACAGAACATCGATATGCTTCGTTCGTGCATGGTAGACTTGGTTCTTTACCAAATGAATGACACTCCGGCTATCACATAACACAACAATGTGATTCTGAAAGACTCCCAAATTTTCAAGGAAACCCAGCAACCAAATAGCTTCCTTAACAGCCTCTGAAGCTACCATGTACTTACTTCTATTGTAAGCAAAGCAATGGTAGACTATGAGGTAGACCTCCAACTCACTAAACCGTTCGCAAATGTAAATACATAGTCAGTAGTTGATCGACGTTTATCCAGATCACCTGCAAAATCAGAATCCCCATATCCAACAACATGTTGATCAATAGTAATATTTTTCTCAAATACTAGACCAACATCAATCGTATTCATAACGTATCGCAAAACAAACAAACACCAAAAAAAACCAACTACTTGCAAACTGATGTCAATTACCTGCAAAACAAAACCCGAGGAAAAACATAGGAGAACCAAATGATGATAATTAAAGACAAATGCGTGGAATACTCATTTTATCCATACGAATTAGACCTCTAATTTTACTCAGCAGCACATCACCTACAAAATATCTCCTCATGTTGCCTCCCTCACCTTGACGAGCCAAGTAATCCGCCACCAGATTACCTTCTCTAAATTGGTGCTTTATAGAGAACTGAAGACCCTATAACTCCTCCTTTAACAATTCCCCAAAGTCCCATAAGAACTGAGAAGAGCAAATTCCAAAAGTGATCCATCCCAACACCAGTTCAAAGTGGCTTTCAATACAAATATTTTGATATCCCAACTTTTTACAGAGCCGAACACCACTAATAAGAGTCTGCAACTCCGCTCCATTATTAGTACCCGACTCAAATTTTTTATAGAAAGTGGCCTTAATATTACCCGATCAGTCGTGGATGATGCCACCACCACCACAAGAGCCTAGATTTCCTCCACAAGGGCCATCTATATTTATCTTTAGCCAACCTATAGGAGGCTTTTCCAAGACTACTTTTTGAGGAGTTCTAACCTTTAGGGGTATCGTTTTCACTTGGAACTCTTCCAATAAATCCTTATCAACAGAAGGCAGAGAACCCTTTATGCCTTCTACAATTTTTACAAGCCAAAACCTCACCGATAACCAAACTGCATTTCCTGACTCATACTTATCTTCCATGTGAGTTTTATAACGTCTAAGTCAGTCTCCAAGAAGTTATAGTAGGTAAAAAAATTAATGATCATACCTTTTTGGGTTGATTTTTTTGAACATCTGAACCATCTACTAATTTTCACCCTCCAAGGTTAATCATCAAAATTTGAAATCCCCAAGACAGACGCTACTCTCTTCCAAACGATACTTGTGATGGATCCTGTACTCAAAACATGATTGAGAGATTCCTCTTTTTTATCCATGCAGTAGTTGCAACATGAGACCATATTAGCTCTTAGTTTTTGCACTCTCTCACCTACAAAAAGGCATTGGAACATGGTTTTTGAGCATATGTCAAGCGATCTGAAATATGCCAAAAGATGAAATTTGAGACACTCTCACCTATGGGTCTTCTCCAATCGTTGCCCTTTCCTTGTCAAGTATGGGATGATATCACTCTTGACTTTGTTGAAGGATTGCCCACATCCCACGGCAAGGACACTATATTGGTAGTAGTTGACAGGTTAAGTAAATCTGCACATTTCTTAACTTTAACTCATCCATTTACTGCTAACGGGGTGGCTAAAAAATTTATTGAAGGAATTATCAAGTTGCATGGTCTTCCAAAATCCATCATCAGTTGTCGTGACCCAATATTTTTTAGCAGATTTTGGCAAGAATTTTTTCAAATGTCAGGAACCATTACAACTTAGCTTTGCCTATCATCCGCAAACCGACAGACAAATAGAAGTCATCAACCGTTGTGTGGAGCAATATCTTCGGTGCTTTGTGCATCAATGGCCGCACAAGTGGAGTGCCTATCGTCCGTGGGTTGAGTTATGGTGTAATACAATGTACCATGCGTCGGCGGGAATGACTCTATTTTAGGCATTATACGGATGTCTGCCTCCCTCAATTCCACTCTACCACAACGGTTTTTCTTCCATCAATGAAGTGGATGTAAATTTGGTGTCTCGGGATGAGTTACTACGGCAGCTCAAAGCCAACTTGGAAACCTCCATCAATCGCATGAAGCAAACAACAGATCAAAAGAGGCGGGAAGTCACGTTCGAAGTAGGGGATATGGTGTTTCTTAAATTGCATCCCTATCGGCAACAATCAGCTTTTAAACGGGCCCACCAAAAGCTTGCCGGCCGCTTTTATGGGCCATATCCCGTGATACAAAAAATTGAAGCAGTTGCTTACAAACTTTAGCTACCAGTGGAGGCTCGAATTCATACCATTTTTCACATTTCCCTCTTAAAATTTTTTTTTGGGAGAACGTACAATGCCTTCTACTAAGTTGTCCCGTAACTAATGATGAGGCTATTATACTAGAGCCTCAGCACATTTTGGATACTTGTTGGGTCAAACGGTGCAAGAAATTTGAAGAAGAACGCTTGGTTCAATGGAAACATTTACCAGCTGAAGAGGCCACGTGGGAGACACACCAGTCATTGCTTGATCAATTTCCAGATGTGGACCTTGAGGACAAGCGTCCACTCGGTGGGGAAGGTATTGTTAGCCGTGACGTTCAGATAGAGGGTTCTGTTAATTCAAGTGCAATCCCTAGAGGAGGGTGAATTGGGTATTTTTTTTTTAAACCTTTAAAAATTATTTACCACTTAATCTCTATTTCTATATTTAACAAATTACTTGCAGGGATTTGAGACTGATTTAGATTATTTTATCAACGAATTGTTTTTACCCAATTAATTGTCAAGTGCATGTGGGGTTATTCAACATACACATGCAAGATAGATAACGAAATGCGTTGCGGAAAATAAAGAGTAAAGGAAGAGAGAAGGCAAACACAGTTTTCACGAGGTTCAGCCAACCCGGCCTACGTCCTCGCCTTGAGCAACCCACTCAAGGATTTCACTAAATCCCTATTTCTTTAACCGGGACGGAGCTTCCCTTACATCCGCTGCTTACAAGAGGCACAACTTCCTCCTCACCCGGTTCACAACCCGAACCGTGATTACAATATAGAATTTTAAATCTGCAAAAGAACTCACGATTTGTTTCTAACAAAGTTAGTGAGTACAATTGAAAATCCTAACACATATCCATATGATAAAACTTGAAGTTCAGTATGTATGTAACGATATAATTGTTATATGAATGAATATGCTTCACAAAATTTCCCTTTTATCAAATCTCCCAAAATACTGATATAAGTAAATGCTTTGGAGAAATTAGGGTTCTAGTTCAACTTCTAGTTCAATAAGTTTTCTTCCAAATATCCAAACACAATATGATCTTTGTAATATGTAAATATATATATATATATATATATATATATATATATATATATGATATGAGTTCCAAGAGGAGTTACAGGAAACCCTAGTCGCCGTCGCGGCTGACGACGATGGCGTTGGAGATTCTGCCTGCGAGGTTTTTTCTGTGAATCCGTCGTGACGAGAGACAACGACGTGCTCTGTCTGCACGATGATGATACTCTGCTCTCTACTGCACGATGGCATTGGAAGCTCTCTGCAAGGCTTTGCTCTACCTCTGTTCAGCGAGGAGTTAGACGAGGGGTTTTGTGCCCCAGACGGCGTTGCGGCCAGTGGGCGTTTGGTTGTTGCTTGTCTTCTCCAGCAATTGCACGACGTCGACATTCTGCTCTCTGCTGCATGATGACATTGGAAGCTCTCCTCAAGTTGAGCGAGGAGTTAGACGTGGGGTTTTGTGCCCCAGACGGCGTTGCGGCCAGTGGGCGTTGGCTGTTGCTTGTCTTTGCTAGCGACGCCTTCTCTGCCGTGTCGAAACCACCTCAGCGTCTTCGAAGCAGGAGTTGCAGTGGCAGTGGTCGTCGGAGAGTAGCTGCGGCGTCGGCGTCGGTAGCGTGTTGGGCTACGAGAGACGGAGACAACGACGAAGTGGTACGGCGAACCTGCGTTGGCGATATACGGTGACGGCAGACGTAGGTCTACTGCAGTTTTCAAAAAACAAATCTACGAGCAAGCCTTTGGCGTTGAAGAAAGATCTTACCTTTCGGTGAAACAGGCGAAGCATAACGAACTGAGAATTACATGCTTGGTTAGCAAACAGGCATTGAAGAAAGATCTTACCTTTCAATGATCTACGGGATTGCAGGTTTGGTTTTTTATTTTTATTTATTATTCTTATTTTCTTTCTGGTGGTCAATATGGAAAACAGGTAATTTTCTTAGACATGACTGAGCGACCTTTGGTAGCTGCTATTGGAGGGTTGAGGGGAGGTGTCGATGCTAGTATACGGAAGACAGGGAGTGGTTCGGGGGATGTTAAGGTCGAAAAGGGGGAAGGTTTCGCTGGGGGAAAACCGTTTGCGGAAGCCTTGAAGAGACCAATTCCATCTTCAAAATTCAAAATCCCATTGAGAAAATTGGAACTAATTAATGGGGAATTAGGTTTTGTTTTCTCGGATGTGGAGATGGAAAAGGCTGCGGAGGATCTGAAGTTTGCTTTGGTGCTTAAATTTCTTTCTGAAAGACCGTCTATCGACGTCCTTCGGAGGCATATTATCCAATCCCGGGGCCTCTTTGAAGTTCCTATGATAAGTTTTATGGATAACTACCATGTTTTGTTACATTTGGTAAATGAAAAAGACTACATTCATGCATGGGCACGAGAAGGAAGATGGGTGGCAGGATGCCAATTTCGGCTTTTTAACTGGTTTGTGAATTTTGATGTCATCAAGGAGCCATCAATCGCACCTCAGTGGATTTTCTTACCAGGTATGCCTTTACATTTATATAGAATGGACTGTTTACAGAGTTTGGCCACTAGATTTGGTAAATTCTTGGGAACGGATAATGCCACATTATATAGAACACGAGCCACGGGTGCGAGATTATGTGTTGAAGTGGATTTGCAGAAGGATCCTGTGGAGGGTTTTCCGTTGGTGGTAGGACAAAAATAGAATTGGCAAAGGGTAATATATAAGAAGAGGGGTTTCTATTGTAACAAATGTTGTAGGCAAGGTCACACTAAAGTAGTATGCCGGTTTGGAGTTAAGTCTAAGGATAAAAGGAAGGTAGGTTTGAGGAAGGAGGTATATGGGATGGTTTGGAAAGAAGTTGGTAGAAAAGAGAATATGATAGTTGAAGAGGAAGGTCCTATTTTGAAGAGTCAGGAACAACGGGTGGAGGAGAAGAAGGATGGAAATGTGAATGGTCCGTCTAAGGTGATTGAGAAAAATAAAGAAATTATGAATGAGGTTAATAATGTGGGTACTAAAAAAGTGGAGGAAGTTAATTTGGTAGAGAAGAATAGTGGAGAGAAGGCCGATCGTTGTAAAGACCAGAAGTTTGGGGCGGTAGAGGTGCAGGTTGAACTAGGAGATTGTTCTAGGTCTGTTCAGGAAATCAGAGTTGTTTATGAAGGGGGGAGGGGAAAAGTTGAAAAGGATAAGGATGGAGAAATGATTTTAGTGGAGGAGGTGGATGAGAGAGAGGGGGAAGTGGAGGGTGGAGTGTGGAGGGATAATTATGAGGTGTTATTTGAGGGAGATTTGGAGGTTTGCGTTGATACTCAAAAAGAATATTATTTTGATCCAGGTAATGTGACAGTGGGTGAATCGGAAGGAAGAAATAAAGATGATGGACAAGTGAGAAAGCCTAAAAGGTCTAAGGCAGAACCTCAAAAGTTGAACCTATGATTGACAAAATTATGTTTTGGAATATAAGAGGGTTGGGTACGTCGAAGAGAAGATTGAAGCAAATTGTGAAGGATCATAAAGTTTTGATTTTGGCAGTTTCGGAACCTTTTTAAGATATAGAAAAGATACAAAGGTGGGCGATGTATTTACAATTTACTAACTTTTGCTCTAATGTTGAGGAAGGTGGGAAGATTTGGTTGTTCTGGAAAGATGATGTTCAAGTGGATTGGGTGGGTACCTTAAATCAATGTGTAACAGTTTTGTTAACAGAGGCTAGAGGCTCCCTGCTTCTTACTTTTGTATATGCTAAATGTTATCATATTGAGAGAAGAGATTTATGGGATCAACTTCAAGGGATGTCGAGTGTTGATGTGGCTTGGGTTGTTATGGGAGATTTTAATGTAATTCGGTCAGATGAGGAAAGGGTGGGAGGTAGACCTCGCTTGGGTTCATCTATGGCTGAATTCAATGGTTATATTAATAGTTGTGGCTTGGTGTAACGGCCAACAAGGTTTGAGAAGAAGTTGGGCGAAACTGGATAGGGTGCTGATTAATAATGTTTTTTCTGTAAAATATGGTGAAGCTAAGACTTCTTTGTTGAAAAGAAATACTTCAAAACATTCTCCTATCTTATTACAGCTGTGTGTGAATATGGAGAGGTATGGGCCAGCGCCTTTTAGGTTTCAGAACATGTGGACGTCACATGGGATTTTTTGAAAATGGTCGAATCATCTTAGATAGAACACATTGTGGCAGATTCAGGATTGTGTAAATTGGCGGGTAAATTAAAAAGACTAAAACAAAGGCTTAGGGTGTGGAATAAACAGACTTTCGGTCGTGTTGGTAGTTTTATTCGAGACTTGGAGGAAAGGGCGGACAAATATGAGAATTTACTGCAGACAGAATACTCGGAATCAGTTGAAGAAGAGTTCCTTGTTTCTAAGGCTGAATTGGAGGTTTGGTATAGAAGGGAAAAGGCTAGATTGGCGCAACAAGCAAAGATGAAATGGTTGATAGATGGGGATTAGAATTCAAAGTTTTTCCATGCCATGATTACGCAAAAAAGGCGAAATTCTTGTGTTAATTCAATGACGCTTCCTCATGGTTCGGTGTTGGAAAATATACAAATGGTCCATGATGGGGCTGTTAAGTATTTTGAGCAATTCTTGGGACAAAATAGTTCAGTGCAAAGGTTAAACCTAGAAGATATCATCCATTCGGTAGTTTCTGAGGAGTCTATAGGTCAGCTGAGGGAAGAACTGACTGAGGAGGAGGTTTATGAAGCTATTTCGTCTATTTCTGTGAACAGTAGCCTGGGTCCAGATGGGTTTGGGTCTTCTTTTATGTTACCTATTGGAAGATTATTAAAAATGATGTGATGGATGCGGTAAGAGAATTCTTCAGAGGTGATATATTGCCTCGGTATTTTTGTTCCTCTTACATAGTGCTTATTCCTAAGGTAAATGATCCTCATTCTTTTGATAAATTTCGGCCGATAAGCCTTTGCAACGTTATCTATAAAATTTTCTCAAAAATCCTTGTTGGTAAGTGTTAGTTTTACCGTGATCCCAAGAAGGGGGGGGGGTGAATTGGTATTTTTAAATTTTATCTCCTAGGTATTCCTCCTAACAGCAGTATGTTCACAAGCCTAGGGTCAATCTAGTGCAAATAATGTAAATATACCAGAAATTAAATAAAGCAGTTTAAACCACCATACAAGCACCAGAAAGCAGTAAAGAGAAGATGACACGCAGATATGTTATCGAGGTTCGGCCAACTGCCTACGTCCCCGCCTTGGCTAACCAGCACAAGGATTATCACAATAACTTGCTCACTTAAACGGGTGGAGTGACACCTATACAAACCAGGTCAAATTATCACAGGGCTGACCTCAACCTTTACACCAATCCTTACCGGGCTGGATTACTGCCCCCTCAGGCCACGCCTGGAATCTCTCAGATATACAATCAAACGGTACAATATATGAGTGCTTTCACGTAAAGCAGATTTGTACCACAAATGCGCACAAACACAAACACAAACACCACAGATGATTTAATAATGTAAGCTCTGTGTGGTCTAAATATTTCAACTCTCAACTATATTTTCTATCAGTGTAGTAAGTATGTGAGAGTGTCAATAATAATCTGTGTACCTCAAAATATTCAATCAAGTATGTTTACACATAGCACCAAACAAGCTTCAAGAATATTAATCAGAGAATATCTCAATCATACGAATGTGTATATGCTTGGATTGCAAAATAAATAATCTTTGTTTTCGGCAAATAATATATATATGCTTGTATAAATATTACCACAAAGATTAGTGTAACAAGCACAAATATCTTTTCACAAATAGTTCAATAAATTCCACAAGATATTTGAGTAAGCTTGAAATATGTTTTTGCAAACCAAAAACAAATATAAACTTCCAAAAATATTGCAATGATAATGCAACACTCGGAAGTTTACCACAAGTCTTCTTAGAGTAGGCTTATTAGCAAAGCCTCCTAAGAAAACTTAGGTTATGCTCTCAAGAGAAAAATCGATTCAAACTCTTTAAACAATGAGAGCAAAAACCGTTTAGAATAGACACTCAAAAGCACTTACAAATGATTTTGAACTTGAAGAAGTAAGCTAGAGTGTTTTTAGGAAAGGTATGAGCAAATAGGAATCAAAAGAAGGTATTTTTGCTTTAGAAAGATTTTCTTAATCCTTTTTCTAATCAGTGCTTAATCCACCAAATGAAGGAGTATATATAGACATACTGAAAATTTTGACCGTTGGGGACTTATTAGGGATTATTGGAAAAGTTTAATGACACTTAAAACAATTTAACCCTGTTTAAAAAATTATTAACCGCCGTAAAAATAGGAGCAACCCGAGAGGTTCGGTCGACCAGAGATGGTTCGGTCGACCAGGACTCAAGTAGCTCGGTCGACCAGGGGTATTTTGAACTAAGTGGTCGGTCGACCGAGGCAAGGCGATTTTTCAATTTTTCCGAGGTTCGGTCAACCGGGCCTTTTTGAACTGAAGGGATCGGTCAACCAGACCGCTGGGAATTCTCCCAAGACCCTTCGGTCGACCAGGTTGTTGGAGTACAAAGTTGGTCGGTCGACCGGGAGGTCAAAATGTTGACTCCTTGGTGGTTTGGTCGACCGGGGTCAAATGAATTATAAGGTCTCGGTCGACCGGGTCTTGGTCAAACTGTTGACCCAGGGCTGGTTCGGTCGACCAAGGCCTTTTAAACTATAGGTTTCGGTCGACTAAAAGTGCACAAAGTGTGCATTTCGGTCCCGTATTGAATGAAACAAGTCCTAATCAAGTGCCTAACAAATGTATGTGAATATGTGTGTGTCCTAATGTCACTTGGGGTCCAATTTGGAAACACTGAAAAAGTCCAGTGTTGGTCGACCGAAGGTGTACCCTAAGGTCTTTTTACGGTCCTTTCTCATTCATGGTTCGGTTTGAGCTTACAAAATAAATCATGCATGTGATGTGTGTGAGCTTATTACAAACCAAATGCCCTAATTACTATTACAGACCAATTTCACTTAGAGAAATTACAATTTTGAATATGAAAATGTCTTCAAGCTTTTTGATCTGTTACGTGCCACTAATGATCTGCTAATATGGACCTGCACATGAACTAGATATTTATTAAATACAAGAGTATTTGTCATTATCAAAACCAGGGCGTGACCTATAAGGTCAAAGTATGCTTTCGATGGTGATGGGCAATTTAATATCTTTAGAATAAGGTGCTTTTGTGAAAGGGATAAGTATTTTTGAAAATATAACGCTTACTCAAGAGATGACAAAATTATTACATAGGCGGGCGAGAGGAGGTAATATAATGCTAAAACTTGATATGAGCAAAACGTATGATCGAGTGGAGTGGTAGGTGGTAGATCAGATTTTTCAGGTTCTTGGTTTTCCAGAATGGTTTTGTAAGTTGATTCAGAATTGTATTTCCACTCCATGGTTTTCTGTCATGATGTATGGCACTTATAGATGTTTCTTCAAGTCAAAAAGGGGATTAAGGCAAGGGGATCCGTTGTTGCCGTATATTTTCATCATCATGGAAGAAATTCTTTCTAAATTAATTAAAAAAAAAGTTGGCTGAGAAGCGGATTTTACCATTTGCATACCCGTGTGGTGCACCTATTATATTGCATTTAATGTACGTGGATGATGTTGTTATTTTTGCTAATGCTGGGAAAAAATTTGTTAGTTAGTTGATGGAGGTGATTAAGGAGTATGAAAACTGGACTGGTCAAAGGGTGAATAAAGATAAATCAGCTATTTTTTTTCTCAAACAAGTTGGGTGTTCAGAGGAAAGGAGAAATTCTTCAAGAGACTGATTTTATTGAGGGTAAATTTCCATTTATGTATTTGGGTGTGCCAATAGTGGATGGCAAATTGAAAGGCTGTTAGTTTGACCCTTTAATCCAAAAAATCAGTAAGAGAGTTGAGGGCTGGAAAAGTAGACTATTGTCTCAAGGAGGTCGTCTTGTTTTGTTGAGAAATGTGCTTTCAAGTATGTCTTTGCATCTGTTAGCTGTTCTAAATGTACCGAAACTGGTGATTAAAAAGATACAAGGTACGTTTGCTTCTTTTTTCTGGGGTTTTAAGGATGGAAAAGAAAAAATGAAATGGAGGGCTTGAAAGAAATTGTGTGTTCCTGTGGAGGAGGGGGGTATAGGGGTAAGGGACATTTCGGAAGTGCAACGGTCCTTGTTCATGAAGTTTGGTTAACATTTATTAACTCAAAATTCTTTATGGGCTAGATTTTTTAAAGCTAAATATGTCAAAGGAGGACATATTGCTCTTTGCAGATCACATGGATCGGATTCGTCCTTTTGGAGGAAAGTTTTGCAGGGTATGCCTGAACTGTTAAGGAAATCTAAGTGAAAGGTTAGAGAAGGAGATGTAAATTTGTGGTATGATAAGTTTCTAGCTTCGGGACCTTTGTTTGCAAATTGTCCAAATGGTTCACATTCTCATATCAAATTAAAAGATTTGGTTATCAATAATACGTGGGATGTGGAAAATTTGCAGAGGATTATGGGTTTTAGTAAAGCGGTAGAAGTGATGGAAAAGGTGGGAAATCTTAGAAATTCTTTGGATATTCTGTCATGGCTCCCGGAAAAGGATGGTTACTTTAATACAAAATTTGCGTGAGATGTTATTAGAGTTAGAGCTCCAAATTTTGATTGGGCTAAGTGGGTTTGGAACAAATCGTTACCGAAGAAAATTTCTATCTGTATGTGGAAGGCTGCTTTTGAGTGCCTAAGTGTTGATGAAAAGGTGAGAATAGGGGGGGGGGTTTCACTTGTTTTGGCGTGTAATTGTTGTGAGATGAGGCAGTCAGAAGATTTGGAGCATGTGTTAAATAAGGGAGAGCTTGCTTTTGAGGTTTGGAGGAAGGTTTCGGTGGAGGTAGGTGTTCCTTTCCTTAGGCAACAAAGTTGGAAAGGAAGAGTCCAAATGTGGTTTAATAGGGCTTCCAAGTTCTCTCAATTGGGTTCATTGATGGGTTTGATTCCTAATTTAGTAGTTTGGAGGCTGTGGAGAAGGAGATGTGTGGCTAGAATGAGAGGAAAATTAGAGAGTAGTACTGATGCGTGGCTCTCCATTAAGTATTGAGTGGGGGTTTTGAGTAGGAACATGATAGAAATGGTTCAGTTAAAGGATGCTGATTTTCGGGTATTGCAGAATTTGGAAGTGCAAATTGTGAATAAAAGAATTAAAACAATGCAAATTGTGAGATGGCTAAAACCGAGGCAAGGGAGGTTGAAATTAAATTTGGATGGGAGCAGTCTGGGGAACCCAGGGTCGGCAGGTGGTGGTGGCATCCTTAGAGACCATACAGGTTCTTTTGTGATTGGTTTTTCAAAATATTTTGGTTCTTGTTCAAATAATGAAACTGAATTGAGAGCTGTGCTAGAAGGAATAAAGATTTGCAAACATTTGGACCATACCTGTATCGATATTGAATGTGATTCGAATATTGTAGTTAATTGGATAAGAGCTAGGAAGTGCTCCTTGTGGTATTTGTGGGATTTTTGGGAGTAGTTTATTGGTTTATTGGAGGGAATTGATTTTTCGATAAATCGTTGGTATAGAGAAGGGAACAAAGTGGCAGATGCCTTGGCTCGACAAGGTGCTATGGGGAGGAATAGTTTGTTTACAAATAGTAGTCAACTCCCTAGAGTTTGTAATGGTTTGTATAAATTGGAGAAGATGGGAACGACTTATATGAGGTATGTTTACCTGATTTCCCTTCGGTTTTTGCTTATGCTTTATGATGATTATCTTTTGTTTTATTTTGTTGCGTGAGGTTTGTTTTGTAGGTCCTATTTTGTTTTGTTTTGTTTGGTCTTGTAATCTGGTATTTGGCTGGATGTTGGGTTTGTTCTTTGGGAGGTTTTTAAAGTGTTGTCTTTTGTTATCTCCCATTGATAGTCTTGTAACCATGGTATTCCTCCGCCAAAAGTGAGGGGTTATCAATAAATAATTGGAGGTGCCGTCCTTTTTTTAAAAAAAAAGAAAAAAAGAAAAAAAAAGAAAAAAGATACGAGTTCCAAAGATCAAAAACTTAATATAATATTTTTCAGAAAAATATCCCTCAATAATATAAATAGTTATGAACTCCAAGGATATTTAATCAAGTGGTTTTGTAATATCGAAAATATTGAATCTTTAAATGAATGCACACTTGAATCAAAATTATCTAACCAATGGCTAAGCTTTTCTCAAGTAGTGAACTTGTCAAAACAATCTAATATGTAAATATATATATATACTCAAGATCAGTCTCTCAAATAATATGCAACAATGGATTTTGAGATGAAACAAAGTTCTTTGAGAATAAAAATTAACAAGTAAATAGATTTACCCAACCTCAATACTAAGATGGAAGCATAACAAATGCTAGATTGCTTTTTGAAAATTAAGATAGCCTTAGTTCAGATTTGACGTATAAACTTTGAAATCCCAAGCAAAAATTTCAGCAGTGTGTTCTCCCCAGTTGTGCTAATCGTACAATATGCTCAATCGTATGCCAAAAGTTTTTTCTCTTCTCACTTCTTAGGGGCACAAGGGTTTAGATGTTGATTATATAGGTAACCTTGCTCTTATGATGATTCCTAACCGTTAGATCAACTTGATGTAGAAATAACTTGTGTATTCTCTCATTAAAAAATCAAAATTGTAATCTTCCCATAAGTTTAGACGATTGAGGATTAGAGCTCAGACGACTGAAGTTCCTTAGAGCTTTGAAAAATTAACCTGGACAGAAAGTTGGGGTTCAAACTTCTGACGTGCTTTTGCCTGTTTTTGTATTTCTCCAATAATTCTTCAGATGACTAAACTTAATCTTTGGTCTTCTGAAGAAATTCTTAAGACGACTGAGCTTAAGCTTTGGTATTCTGAAGTTGACACTTCAGACGACTGAACAACGAGTTCGGTCTTCTGAATAGTGCATGTTGACCTTATAGGTCACGCCCTAGTTTTGATAATGACAAATACGATTGCATTTAATAAATATCTAGTTTATGTGCAGGTTCATACTAGCATATCATCAATGGCACGTGTAAGCTCAAAAGCTTGAAGACAAACTCTTGATCTTAATTGTAATAATCTTAGTGAATTTTGTCTGTAATAGTAATTAGGGTATTCGGTTTGTAATAAACACACACATCACATGCATGATTTATTTTGTAAGCTCAAACCGAACCATGAATAAGAAAGAACCATAGAACGACCTTAGGGTGAGACACCGGACTTTTTCGGTGTCTTCAAAATTGGACCCCAAGTGCCTCTAGGACACTCACACTTTCACATATATGTGATAGGCACTTAAATAGGGCTTTATTGTATCAATACGGGACCGAAATGCACACTTGGTGTACTTTCGGTCGATCGGCCAACACAGTTCACTTTGGCCTGGTCGACCGAACCGGCCCTGGGTCAACAGTTTGACCAAGGCCCGGTCGACCGAGCCCGTACAGTTCATTTGACCCCGGTCAACCGAACCACCTGGGAGTCAACATTTTGACCTCCCGGTCGACCGACCAACTTTATACTCCAACAACCTAGTCGACCGAAGGGTCTTGGGAGAATTCCCAGCGGTTTGGTCGACCGAACCACACAGTTCAAAACGGCCCGGTCGACCGAACCTCGGAAAACTTGGAAAATCGCCTTGCCTCGGTCGACTGACCACTCAGTTCAAAATACCCCTGGTCGACCGAGTCACTTGAGTCCTGGTCGACCGAACCATTTCTAGTCGACCGGACCTCTTGGGCTGCTCCTATTTTTACCACGGTTAATAATTTTAAAACAGGGTTAAATTGATTTAAACATCATTAATCTTTTCTAACAATCCCTGATAGGTCCCCAACGGTCAAAATTTTCAGTATGTCTATATATACTCTTTCATTTGGTGGATTAAGCACTGATTAGCAAAAAGGATTAGGAAAATCTCTCTCAAGCAAAAAATACCTTCTTTTGATTCCTATTTGCTCATATCTTTCCTAAAAGCACTCTAACTCACTTCTTCAAGTTCAAAATCATTTGTAAGTGCTTTGAGTGTATATTCAAATAGGTTTTGCTCTCATTGTTTAGAGTGTCGATTTTTCTCTCGAGAGCATAACCTAAGTTTTCTTAGGAGGCTTTGCTTCTTAGGAGGCTTTGCTAATAAGCCTACTCTAAGAAGACTTGTGGTAAACTTCTGAGTGTTGCATTATCATTGCAATATCTTTGTAAGTTTGTATTTGTTTTGACTTGCAAAAACATATTTCAAGCTTACTCAAATATCTTGTGGAATTTATTGAACAATTTGTGAAAATATATTTTTGCTTGTTACACTAATCTTTGTGGTATTATTTATACAAGTATATATGTCATTGCCGAAAACAAAGATTATCTATTTTGCAATCCAAGCATATACACATTCGTATGATTGACACATTCTATTGATTGATAATGTTGAGGCTTGTTTGATACTCTGTGTGAACACGCTTGATTGAATATTTTGAAGTACACAGATTATTATTGACACTCTCACGTACTTGCTACACTGATAGAAAACATTGTGGAGAGTTTGACATATTTAGACCACACAGAGCTTAAGTTATTAAATCATCTGTGGTGTTTTGTGTTTGTGCGCATTTGTGGTACAAATCTGTTTTACGTGAAAGCACTCTTGTATTGTACCTTTGATTGTATATCTGAGAGATTCCAGGCGTGGCCTGAGGGGGCGGTAATCCAGCCCGGTAAGGATTGGTGTAAAGGTTGAGGTCAGCCCTGTGGTAATTTGACCTGACTTGTATAGGTGCCGCTCCACCCGTTTAAGTGAGCAATTTATTGTGATAATCCTTGTGCTGGTTAGCCAAGACGGGGACGTAGGCAGTTGGCCGAACCTCGATAACATATCTGCGTGTGATCCTCTCTTTACTGCTTTCTGGTACTTGTGTGATTGTTTAAACAGTTTTATTCAATTTCTGGTATATTTACATTATTTGCACTAGATTGACCATAGGGTTGTGAACATATTGCTGTTAGGAGGAACACCTAGGAAATAAATTTTAAAAATACCAATTCACCCCCCCTCTTGGGATCACGGTAAAGCTAACAGTGCATTTTCTGGATTTTTCTTTTTAGTTTCAAAGATCTGTTTTTTACTCCCTTTCTTTCCTCTTTTATAAAATATTTTCCGGGATTTCAAAAACAATCTCTAACTTTATAAATATCCCCTAAATATATTCATGAAATGCATGAGTCCTAAAGTCAGTCTAGAATATGTTTTGAGCTTTGAATTAAATTATAGGAAATATGTAAGTACATTTAATTCTAAATACCCATTCCCATGACAATCTTGAATTTGTTTGCGTCTTCATTCTTCAATTCTTTTAATTTCATAAATTGTGCCAAGATGTATATACTTTAATCTTCATGGCTTCCATGGCTTGCTAGCCTTCGGTGCATGCTAAATATTATTCTTGTTCTCAATCTCAATGTGCAGATCAAATATCAAGTGAGTTGTCATTATCAAAACTAGATTGGACTCAAAGAGTCAATAAGTTCAAGCCAAATCCCAAATATGTGGGAGGAGGTTAGACGTGCGACGCATGGACTGACGTAATGGCGTCGCGCATGGGGATGGTTTGCAGCAGTTAGGCAGTTTGGACGGAGCCATTCAACACGTGAAAAACAACACTTTTATTTCCGTCAGTTATGTTTTTATGTCTTTGTATGCTCTGTTTTACGTGTGTTTTGTTCCCTTTCATTTCGGCTTTCTTGTACATGGCTTTGCTTATTTAAGCAGCCAAAAGTTATCAATGAAGAATCAGAAAAATCAGTTTAATTCAAACCTTGCGGTACTTTCTCACCCGAAGAGAAAACAATTTCACTTTATCATTTGAATATCCGTGTTGGGACCTAACAGGTGGTTTCCTTCTAGATGAGTTTTGGGTACAATATGGCTATGTTTCTTATTCATCTGATTTTTTTTGGGATTTTTGCAAGTGTTTCCGTCTCTGTTTCCTTGTCTTGTTCAGTAGTTTCTTAATCCTATTGATGGAGTTATAATAATCTGAAGAATCTATTTATATTGGGATGAATACATTACAGATTGTTGTGTGGGACATGATCAAAGTTGTTAAAATCAAGATCCTACGTGAGATCGCCTGAAGGGTTAGCAGAATGGATCGAGGATTATAAGATTCTACTAAAAATATAAAATTAATATAAAAATGCATTTTTATTTTATTTTTCGTATATTTAAATAATATAGACCAAAAAGAAATGTCTGGTGAGTGTTCAAGACTAGGAAATAACAAGTAGCTTATATGGTATAACTCTCACATAATCCTACTACATTTACTAATTCAAATGAGCCTACTACCATTGTTCTGTGGTCTTACCAATTTGCAATTCTATATAAGATATGGGTCATTTTGGTAAAGTAGGAATCCTAGGATTCTACAACTTGTATCATGATTTTATCATTTTAACAACCATGGATTTAGTTGAATATGAAATGAGGATTGTTTTTTCATCTAAAATTCAAATGCTATTCTTTTCCTTATGCAGCCTGTAAGTTTATTGTGGTGTTTGAAATTTGAATAACCCAGTTAAAGATGCATGGTAAGCAAAGCAGGAAATATTGTGTATTGAATGCTTTTGGGCTCTTTTTCCTGGGACATGTTTACCTCATTGGAAATAAACAGCATTGTGAAAACAGAAAAAGAAAAAAGGAAAGTTGTTAATTTAATCTGTGACAACCCGAATAAAAATGGAATTTAGATAATAAAGAGGAAGGGAAATGAAACCAATAACAGAAGGAGGAAGTCAACTTCGTCGACGAACGCTTCGCCATCGCACTTTGGAAGGAATAACCGAGGGGGGGGGGGGATCACCAGGGCTTCGTCGACGAATACAGGAGATTCGTCGATGAGGGCTTAAGAGAATTCGTCGATGAAGATTGAATTTCGTCGACGAAGAAATACCGAGAGGCGTTTTGAGCCGATTGAATTTCGTCGACGAGTACTGAATTTCGTCAACAAAATTAATGAAGGATTCGTCAACGAATGACGTAGCTCGTCGACGAATCCAGTTCTATAAATAGAAAAATCCATATTTTTAACTTCACAACTAAGTAAACTATCTTCTCTCTCTCTCTCTCTCTCTCTCTCTCTCTCTCCCTTTCGGCCCTCTCTCTCTCTCTCATCAATTTTGGGTCAGATTTACGCCGGATCAACAATCCGAAGTCACCACGACGCTCCTGGGGAAGTTCTCTTCAAATCTGCAGGAGCGGATCGTTGGTGAAAGTAAGATGGAAATCATCCCTGGGTTGAGGTAAGATTTTTTAAGCCAAATTTGACTTTACGGTAGTTATAAGAAATGTTGTACATGTAAAAATACTGAAATTTAGTACTGTGAGTTTTTAGTTTCAGGGTATTGATTAGGAAATCCTACGGGTGTGAGACCAGAGTTTTTAGGGGTTTTCTCAATAGTCAGGTAAGGGAATAATCTAAAGTAATTATTTTCGATGCAAATTATTATTAATTATGAGTAAATTTATTTTCAGAAAAATATATGTTATATTTGTTTATTACGGAAGAAATGTATGTTTGAGAAAAATACTGCAAGTATGTTGAAATATATATATATATATATATATATATATATATATATATATGTATGAGACACTAGAAAGTATGATTTTAAAATGCAATGTATGATTTTATACAGTAAATGTGTGGCATGAATATTATTTTACATGAAAAAATATTATGATATGATAATGATATGAATGCAGTATGATTGAGAAGTTATGGAAATACACAGTATATTATGATTCTGATAAATGCATGATATAATGATTATTTTCAGAATGACGTAATTATGATATGTTCGGCACGAGATCGTAATTATGATATGTTCGGCATGATGCCGTAATTATGATATGTTCGGCACGAGGTCGTAATTATGATATGTTCGGCACGAGGTCGTAATTATGATATGTTCGGTACGAGACCGTAATCATGATATGTTCGGCACGAGGTCGTAATTATAAAAAATGCTATATTATCATGTACTCTATGATATCAGAACCCGGATGTTAGTTTTCTCGTCATTCCAGACCCTTCATCCAGAACGTCGTGACAAACCTTAGCGTGAGTCTCATATAAATGATGATAAGACAAATATTATTTCACGTCATTCCAGACCCTTCATCCAGAACGTCGTGACAAACCTTAGCGTGAGTCTCATATAAATGATGATAAGACAAATATTATTTCACGTCATTCCAGACCCTTCATCCAGAACGTCGTGACAAACCTTAGCGAGAGTCTCATATAAATGATGATAAGACAAATATTATTTCACGTCATTCCAGACCCTTCATCCAAAACATCGTGACAAACCTTAGCGCAGTCTCATATAATTGATGATAAGACTAATGGACCAGTAATTTTTGATATTTTCTTCTGCATCTTTTGGAATGATGACTAAAAGAGTAGAATCAAAGCTCCTCTCAAACTTCCTTTCTATCTAAACAACTATCTTTAGACTAGATGAACAATTATCATCACATTTTAAGAAAATGTACAAGAATGACATAATTAGTTTTTTAATTGGTTGATCTATTTACAAAATTAGGGAGGCATGCTTCTGTTTTCTAAACCTCAACCTAAGAAGATCCAAAATTTATCAATTCAAACCTTGGAACGTTCACAAACATTTAATTAAAATCTCAAGCGTTCATTGTAGGAAGTGCATGTGTCTTATACTAAGTTGCAATGTCAATTTGGTATATACATTATAATTGAGATGCTCAGCAGCAGCTGATACAATGCATGTATAATAAATAACACTACACACACACACACGTTCAATAGTTATATGTAATTGCTAGAGAAGAAATAATAATAATAATAATAATAATAATAATAATAATAATAATAATAATTTATATATATATAAATTTAAAATTATAGCAATTGATTAAAATATTGCAACTAGCTAAACTATGCATCCTTACAATTGTTTATTTTTCTCTCTTTCTATATATATATATATATATATGTGTGTGTGTGTGTATGTATGTATGTATATTTATATATGAAATCTTCAACAATTTAAAATTTTGAAAATAGTATCAAGAGTATGATGTACAAATAAGCATGAATTCGATCAAATTTAAAATTAGAATTCATGTTCTTCTCAAATGTGTATTACGCTTGTTTTTTTATAAGAAAAGTTTTATTGAGCAGAAAGAAAGTGTACAGATATAAAGGAAAGGAAAATAGAAAAGAAAATATTATGACAATTCTAAATAGGCGACTAAAGATTAGGATGAGAAGAATTTAACGCAAATCTTGCAATAAAAATTATGTCTAAGAAAGATTTAGAGTTGCACTAATTTTGCTTCATACAAAAACTAAAGGGAGCACTTGATTGAAAAATTTAGGCAGTCTTCTTTTCAAGTTGTAAAAAATTCTCCTATTAAACTTCTTCTATATTTTGGTTGAGATAGAACTCAAGATATGTTTTTAGATGCAACCTTTTGATTTCTGCTTTCAAGCAAAAAGCTTGTGATGCAGAACAAAAGTTTAAATTAATAATAATAAATATATTATATTATATAATATAATAATAGAAAGGAAAATAGTGGGTCAGCGGCGGCTTCCAGATCGGTGCACATGGGTCTCTCTCTCTCTCTCTCTCTCTCTCTCTCTCTCTCTCTCTCTCTATATATATATATATATATATATATATATATACATAGTGATGGTGCAATTGTAAGGAGTAGTAATTGTTATACACGAACACGAACACGCGCACTGATTCTTGGAATAGTAAGCGAGAGAGGAGAGATTGAGAGATGGGGAACAATGTATTAGATTCAATTGGGAAGGTAGTAAGAAGCAAAATAGTGATGGTGCTGGTGGTGGTGGTGGCCGCCTGGTTGTGGTGGAGGACTCCCATGGTCGGACCACCCGTTTGGCTGCGCCAGCTGACCATGCCCACCACCACCCCGGTTGTGGAAGAAGCCGCCGTCGCCGATCCTCACCAAACCACACCACCAGATCAACCTCCAAGTAGAACTGATGCGATCCCAATCTACGCATCTCCAGGACTCCAACTTGACTATCCCACGGAGAGATTAAGCACCAGCGGCCTCGACAGAAGAGATTACAACGAGTTCGTGAGACTTCTCCGAAACAGAGTCGCTAATCCGGACGACACGCGGCACGGAATACCAGTGCTGCGTGAGCGCGGCACGGTGCCGGACACCGAGCGGTTCATTCTGGTGGAACTTACCAACATGGCAGAGGAGTCGGTGACGGTGGCCATAGATGTCACCGATCTGTACGTTGTGGGTTACCGCGTCGGAAACCGTTCCTACTTCTTCCGCGGCGTTCCGTCCGAAGCAACTGAGAATCTCTTCAACGGTACAGATCAACGGACCTTCAATTTCACCGGCGACTACACGCAGCTCCGGCCAATCGCAGGATTTCAGTACCTAGACGACATTACCTTGGGATTCAACCAGCTAGACGAATCCATCCACACATTGGTCCATGATTCCGATACCGAAGGGGACCAATCCAATCTGGCCCGGTCCCTTATAATTTGCATCATCATGATCTCCGAGGCGGTGCGGTTCCCGTACGTCCAGCGAGCACTCGCCGGAACTATTGGAAATGGCGAGTATGGAAGCTTTAACCGCAACGCTGCTGTGGTCAGCCTCATTAACAACTGGCAAGACCTCTCCGAAGCCGTCCAGCAAACCAACGAGGACGGCGTCTTTCACCGCCAAATTCAATTGCAAAGACAAAATTACGACCGTTTCTACATCACCAACGTGATGCCCGACATAGTTTCCGTCATCGGAGTCATGATGTACATCTGTGCGAAACCACCGACGCCTCGGTCTTCCTCTCTCCGGTCAGTCTCCGGCACCGGCGGTTCATTCGATCGCAATAATGACGCAACTTGTGCAGATCCAGAGCCAACGGTGCGCATCAGCGGTCGAGATGGACTGTGTGCCGACGTGAGCGGTGGAAATTACAATGACGGAGACCCGATAATTTTGTGGCCGTGTAAATCCAATACGGATGCGAATCAGCTGTGGAGCTTGAAGAGAGATGGGACTATTCGATCCAACGGAAAGTGCTTGAGTTCTTCTTTCGGTCGGTTCAGTCACTTGTCCACCGTAATGATCTATGATTGCAGCAAAGCTACAACAGCTGCCACTCGATGGAAAGTATGGGACAATGGAACCATCATAAATTCTGACTCTTCACTTGTTTTGACTGCGGAATCCGGGACCAAGGCAACCCAGCTCAAAGTGAAGGTCAACCAGTACTACACCAGCCAGAGTTGGCTCGCGTCCAATTTCTCGGAGCCCTTCGTGGCAAGTTCTATTGTGGGGCTTAACGATCTTTGCTTGCAAGCAACTGGAAACGGCGTGTGGTTGGAGAAATGTGTGTCAAACAAGGCGAGCCAAAAGTGGGCTCTCTACCCAGATCGTTCCATACGACCTCATCAGAATCGAGATCTGTGTCTTTCTTGTAATACTGATGAGTCTTCCAGTGAATTGAACATCGTCAATCTTCGTAGCTGCAGTTCTGCATCGGCTGGCCAACAGTGGATGTTCAGAAATAATGGTGCTATTTTAAACTTTTACACTGGATTAGTCATGGATGTGAGAAAGTCTGATCCAAGTCTTCACCAAATAATTGCGTGGCCACCCAACAGAACTCCTAACCAAGAGTGGCTTCCACTCTTTTGATTGTTACTCTGCATTACAAAACGCATCTAATCTAAGTTTTCACCAAATAAATTCGGCATGGTGGGAAGAGTGTTCTTGCATTTTCTCTGCGAATAGTTCTCTTATATTTTCTTCATTGGGGGAGGAGTTTTACCCTTACCTTTATCTGTAGTTTGGTTCAGAGATTTCAAATATCTTGCTTTGAATTCTCCTCTTTTAATGATATTATCTTTCTAAGTGAAAACTTATCTTCATCATAGTATCTTACTATTTAGAAGCAGCTTTATATGTTCTTCATTTCTACTTTCTTTTTTAATTACAAAAAATGACATTATTTTTCAGTTTTTCAAATTTGTGTATAGAAAAACTGAAAAACTTATCCTTTTACTACTTTATAGATTCCCTACATAAATCTTAGAAAACATAAAACTAATGGATAATTTTATAATTATTTAATAAATTTTAAATAAAAAAATAAAAATAATTTCCATAAAGAGGTCCCAATTAAAATAATCGTGAAAATATTTTAATATCTTTCTAGAAATAATTATGAATGGGGATTATCCTTCATAATTCTTGTTGGGTTATGGTTCATGTTCAAAAAAGTTTATGCACTTAAAATCTATAATAAGTGGGAGGTTTTGTATGAGAACGAGGGACCTATGATGTTACAAATCTAAGACTTGAGAAATTAATTAGTAGGTAGATTGAGTATGTACAACAGATCTAATATGACTTTGTTATGTATACAAAAATTGCTTAATTTAACATGAAAATAAATTTTATGTTAAGTTTCATATATTTAAATTATATAAACCCAAAAGAAATGTCTGGTGAGTGTTGAAGACTAGGAAAAAAACAAGTAGCTCATATGGTATAACTCTTACATGACAAGGGGACTAAGTGTTCATTGTAGCTTTGCATGCTTATAAAACAAAAATGAAAAACATAATTTTAGGATGATCAGTCTTTAAAAAACCATACAATATAGAATTAATTAAGATAAAAAAATGAGTAAAAAAAATTGTAATGACCTGAAAAATACTAATATTTAAATATTAAAGAGAGAGGAAAATGGAAACAGGAATAGAAAGAGGCTGTAGACTTCGTCAACGACGACATCGCATTTTGGAAATAATAATAATAATAATAATAATAATAATAATAATAATAATTTCAAGGAATTGTCAGGACTCGTCGACGAATACAGGGGTTCGTCGACGAGTGCATAAGGAAATTCGTCGACGAATACAGGGTTTCGTCGATGAAGGTCTTCAGGATCTCGTCGACGAAGGTAAGATTTCGTCAACGAGAAAATACCGAGAGAGGTTTTGGGGTAGCCTGAATTTCGTCAACGAGGAAGCAAGGTTCGTTGATGAAATTACTGAAATATTCATCAACGAGATGATGTGTCTCGTCGACGAAGGTTGCAGTATAAATAGTGAAAAACCCAGATTTTTACCCATTTGTAGCGCTCCTCTCTCTCTCTCTACAACCCTCTCTCACTTCTCTCTTCGTTTCAGGGCCTGTTTCTCACTGGATCGAAGATCTGAGGCTACTACGATGCTCCTGGCGAAATTCTTTGCAAATCTGTCAGAGCTGATCGTTGGAAAAGTTGGGTTGTATTTCGTCCCAATCTTAGGGTAAGACATTTTAATTAGCTTTTGCCCTTCCCTCAGTCATAAGAAATGTTGTAGGTAAGAAAATACTGATATCTTGTTCTGAAAAATTGTGTTTTCAGGATGTTAAGTTAGAAACCCTGTAGGTAGAGAACCAGAATTTTATAGGGGCTTTTCAAGTTAAAGTAAGGGAAATATGCTATATTAGGATTTTAAGAATATTAATAGAATTTTCATAGATACATTGTAACGTCCCTCAATTTCTAAATATAAAATGTCACATAATAGATAAAAATGGTCAACCCCAAACCCGTGGGTAACGGGGACACCTGTCAAACATAGCGAAATTCAACGCAGCAGTAAACATAAAATCCAAACATCCATCCATAAAACATAATACTAGAGTTTACTACATCTCCCAACACTGTACATATATACAACCCTCAAAATATCAAAATGACACTAGGACCATATAACAAAAATCATCTACTGATCCTAGTACATAGCTTACCCTTCTATTAGGGAAGCACCAATCACTCAACAGAAGCCCTCACCCGCTGATTTCTCTGGATTTCCTGAAAATCATTTAATGTTGGGGGTGAGACACTTCTTAGTAAGGAAAAATAAACTAAATACAGCTGTGTGGCAACATGAACATTTAAAGTGCTTATACATATACAATATATTTCATAACTCTGGAAATAATCATAATATCATACTAGATAATCATGTACTTTCATATTTGTTCATAAATCATAACATACATAAGCATCTGTTATAACTGTAATACTGAAAATATACCTAGGATGAATAGCTAGCTAATGTCATGTATTACCCCCCATAACGGGTTGTGTAACCCAAAAGCGGGACCCAACAATGGATGGCAGGCCGACCACTGCCGAATCAAATATGTCTGTAAGTACGATGACCCCACCACACCCTGGTCCGGACTTCCAGGTGGACGACCACACTCTACTGAAAGTCACATCGACTATCCATCTCCCATCCCTTCATGGGATGGTTAGCACTAATCTGTCGTAGATATCTTATCTACACATATAGCTATGGTACCGAGCCCTTGAACTGAACTAAACTAACACCCTAGTATAATAACATATAATATATGAACATACATAACATCATTACAGCCTCGTGCTGAACATAACATAATCACGGCCTCGTGCCGAAAACATAGATACGGCCTCGCACCGAAATCGTAAATACATGGCCTCGCGCCAAAATCGTAAATACGGCCTCGTGCCGATAATATAAATACATGGCCTCGCGCCAGATACGTTTCAGGTATTTACATTATGAAAATAACTCATTTATCATATATTCGTTAGACTCAGTATAGCATAACTCGTCTTTTCAAAATACCTGAAAAATATGCTTTGCTCATAAAATCATTCATATCATGATTCACTTCACATAAAAATAATGTTCATGCAACACATATGCCGTTTAAAGTCATGCTTCATATTCTAAAATCATCATTTCTGACATCTCATACATACATATACATTTTAATCATAATATCAATATTTTCCAAACATACATTTCATATGTGATAACAAATATAGCATAGATTTTTCTGAAAATAAATGTGCTCATAATTAACCTTAACTTGCATGGAAAATATCTACTTTAGTTTATTCCCTTACCTAACTACTGAGAAAGCTCCTAAAATATCCTAACCTAACCCCTGTAGAATTTTCTGATAAATACCCTGAAACTGAAAATTTTCAGTATTAAACATCAGTATTTTCATGCGTACATCAATTTCTATAACTACCATAAAGTCTAATTTGGCTTAAAATGTCTTACCTCAACTCATGGATGATTTCCAACTTCGTTTCCCCAACGATCCGCTTCGGCAAACTTGTGGAGAACTTCGCCAAGAGCATCGTGGTAGCCTTAAATCTTCGATCCGGTGACTGGTGGGGCCAAAATCGAAGAAAGAGAGTGAGAGGGCCGAAGAGGAGAGAGAGAGAGTGGACAGGAAGCTTAAAAGTGAAGTAAAAAATCAGATTTTTCATATTTATAGATAGCAGAATTCGTCGACGAGCCCGACCTTCGTTGACGAATTCTTTATAATTTCATCGACGAAATTCAGTCCTTCGTCGACGAAATTCAGTCGGCTCATTTCCCCCTCTCGGTATTTTCTCGTCGATGAAGCCCTGTGTTCATTGACGAAATCCTTAAAGTCGTTGACGAATCCCTTGTATTCGTCGACGAAACCCTACTGATCCTCTTCCCTACTTTTGTTCCCAGTTTCCTTTTTCCCTTTCTTTATTATTTAAATTCCATTTAAAATTTGGGTCGTTACATTCTCTCCTCTTTATAAAAATTTCGTCATCGAAATTTGCTATTCACATAGTTTATCATCCCTTAGGGAAAATGGTCTACTTATTTTATTACTTACCCTCACTTATGGCGAAGGAATGCCGTGGTTACAACTCAAGTTTTGGGAGATTACACATATCAAAAAAGAATTCCTCCCAAAACTAAAATACTATACTACTAAAACCATACATGTACCTGCCAAAGAAATATAACTTAACTACTTACATTTTACCGAATCAAACTTCTAGAAATAGATGCGGATACTTCTGTCTCATTTGCTCCTCGGACTCCCAAGAAGCCTCTTCTACCGCATAATTCCTCCACAAGACTTTTACCTGAGGAATCTTCTTGTTACGTAGCTCTTGTACTTTCCTGTCCAGAATCTGTACTAGTACCTCCTCATATCCCAGTGAATCACTAAGATCCAACTCATTATAACTGATAATATGAGAAGGATCTAGAACGTATTTCCTCAACATCGATACGTGGAATATGTCGTGAATTCTGGATAATACAGGTGGTAAAGCTAGCCTGTAGGCTACAGGTCCCACTTTATCTAGAATCTCAAATGGACCGATAAACCTAGGGCTAAGTTTACCCTTCCTACCAAACCTCATAACTCCTTTCAATGAAGCTATCTTAAAAAATAAGTGATCACCCACATCAAACTCTAAATGCCTGCAGCTTGTCAGCATAACTCTTATGTCGGCTCTGAGCTGCACTAATTCTTTCCCTGATAAGCCGAACCTTATCGTATACCCGCTGTACTAGCTCTGGTCCCACAACTTGTCGCTCACCCACTTCATCCCAAAATAAAAGAGATCAACATCTCCTACCCTATAATGCCTCAAACGGTGCCATGCCAATACTGGACTGATAACTGTTATTATATATGAATTCTACCAGTGGCATAAATTGAGTCCAGCTACCCCCAAAATCTAGAACACATGGGCGGAGCATGTCCTCTAGTATCTATATCGTCCTCTCAATCTGCCCATCTGATTGCAGATGGAATGTCATGCTAAACGATAACTGAGACCCTAGAGCCTCCTACAAGCTCCTCCAAAATCGTGATGTAAAATACGGGTCTTGATCTGACACAATCGATACTGGCACCCCATGAGAACGAATTATCTCCTGAATGCAAATCTCCGCTAAACAGTTGAGGGAGTAGTTGATCTTGATAGGAATAAAGTGGGCGGTCTTCGTCAAACAGTTAACAATCACCTATATGTCATTCTGACCATGTAATGTTGTCGGCAGTCCTGACACAAAGTCCATAGATATATGATCCCATTTCCACTCTGGGATAAATAATGGCTACAACTGCCCTGCCGGTCCCTGGTGCTCAGCCTTCACCTGTTGGCATGTCAAACACTGGGCTACATACTCGGCAATCTCCCTCTTCATACCACTCCACCAGTATGACTCTCGCAGATCTCTGTACATCTTCGTACTACCGGGATGAACTGTATATAAAGATCTGTGAACCTCTTCTAAAATCGTCCTCCTAATGTCAGCATCTGCCGGAACACATAGTCTGGAACGAAACCGCAAAGCTCCATCATCTGCAATACTGAACTCCTCCCCTTGCCCACTCTGTACTCTATTCATCACCTCTACTAACTCTGGGTCTTCCTTCTAAGCGGCTTTAATTCTTTCCTGTAGAGTATTCTGTACCACTAGGCTAGCAATACATACTGGAGTATTACTTTCCATCAACTCTATACCGAGTCTCTCCAGATCCATCATGATCGGACGCTGGATCTCCATAGCTGTCAACGCTGATACTCCAGACTTCCTGCTCAGTGCATCAGTTACCACATTTGCTTTCCCTGGGTGGTAACTGATAGTGCAATCAAAATCTTTAATCAACTCTAACCACCTTCTCTGTCTCATATTCAATTCCTTCTAGGTGAAGAAATACTTCAAACTCTTGTGGTTAAAGAAAATCTCGCACTGCTCGCCGTACATATAATGCCTCCAAATTTTCAACGCATGCACCACTGCAGCCAACTCAAGATCGTGGGTAGGGTGGTTCTTTTTGTACTCTTTCAATTGTCTGGACGCATATGCCACTATCCTGCCATGCTGCTTCAACACGCAGCCAAGTCCCTTTAAGGACGCATCACTGTAAATAGTGTACCCCTCACCCCCAGACGGGATGATCAACACTGGAGTTGTGACTTTCTCTGCTTCAACTCCTGAAGGCTCTGCTCACAGTTGTCATCCCACTCAAGTCTGGCATTCTTCTTCGTCAGTTGTGTCAGTAGCCCTGTTAAAGCTGAGAATCCTTCAACGAAACGACGATAATAATCGGCTAACCCCAAATAACTCTTGATCTCCTGGACGTTCCTCAGTCTAGCCCAATTCACCACCGCCTCAATCTTACTAGGATCTACGAAAATTCCATCTCCTGAGATAACGTGCCCCAAAAACACAACTTTCTCGGGCCAGAAGTCACATTTACTAAATTTGGCATACAACTTCTTCTCTCTAAGCATCGGTAAAACCCGCCTCAAATGTATCTCATGCTCCTCATAGCTTCTCGAATAGACCAGTACATCATCAATAAAAACAACTACGAACTGGTCTAAATATTGATGAAAAATCCTATTCATCAAATCCATAAATATCGCAGGAGCATTCGTCAGACCAAATGGCATAACAAGAAACTCGTAATGCCTATACCTGGTCCTAAAAGCCATCTTCGATGCATCTTCTACCCTTACTTTCACCTGAAGGTAACCTGTTCTGAGATCGATCTTGAAATACACTCATGTACCCTGGAGTTGATCAAACAAGGCATCAATACGGGGTAGAGTATACTTGTTCTTGATTGTCACTTTATTAATCTCCCTATAGTCTATACACATCTTCATAGTTCCGTCTTTCTTTTTCACAAATAGCACTGGGTGTAACGTCCCTCAATTTCTTAACATAAAATACCACATAATAAATAAAATGGTCAACTCGAACCCATGGGTAGCGGGGACACCTATCAAACACAGCGGAAAACCTAGCAGCAGTAAACATAAAATTTCAAACATCCAATCATAAAACATAATACCAGAGTTTTCTAAAACATTAAAATACTGTTATGATATACAACCTCCAAAAGTCAAAATAACACTAGGATTAAATAACAAAAACTCCCAATCCTAATTCAATGCTTACCCTTCTAGTAGGGAAGCTCCAATCACTCAATGGCGGCTCTAGCCCGCCGGTCTCACTGGATTTCCTGAAAATCATTTAATGTTCGGGAGTGAGACACTTCTCAGTAAGAGAAGATAAACTAAATACAGTTGTGTGACAATATGAATATTTAATACATTTATACGTATACAGTACATTTCATAATTCTATAAACATCATCATATCGTACTGGGTAAACATATATTTTCACATCTGTTAATAAATCATAACATACATAAAATCATCTGTTATAACTGTAGTACTGAAAAAAAACCCAGGATGAATAGCTAGCTGGTGTCATGTATTACCCCCCATGACAGGTTGTGCAGCCCAAAGGCGGGACCCGACAATGGCTGGCCGACCACTGCCGAATCAAATATGTCTGTAAGTACGATGAGCCCGCCACACCCTGGTCCGGACTGCCAGGTGGACGTCCACACTCTACTGAAAGCCACATCGACTATCCATCTCCCATCCTCTCGTGGGATGGTTAGCACTAATCTGACGTAGATATCTGATCTACACATATAGCTACGGTACCGAGCCCCTGAACTGAACTAAACTAACATCCTGGTGGTGATAACATATAATACATGATCATACATATAACATCATTACGGCCTCGTGCCGAAAATATAGTAATTACGGCCTCGTGCCGAAAACATAAATACGTGGCCTCACGCCAATAACATAAATACGGCCTCGTGCCGATAACATAAATACATGGCCTCGCGCCAATAACATAAATACGGTCTCGTTCCGATGACATAAATATATGGCCTCGCGTCAAAATTGTTTCAAATATATATATATATATTCTGAAAATACATCATTTATCACATAATCGTCAAAACCATCACAACATAACTCATATTTTCATAATACCTTAAATCATGCTTTGTTCGTAAAATCTTTCACATCATAATACATTTCACATAAAATAATATTCATGCCACACATATGCTGTTAAAAGTCATACTTCATATTCTAAAATCGTGAATTCCTTACATCTCATACATACATATACATTTTAATCATCATAGCAGTATTTTCCCAATCGTACATTTCATTCGTAATACACAATATAACATATACTTTTCTGAAAATAAATTTACTCATAATCAATAATAATTTGTATGGAAATTTACTGCTTTAATTTATTCCCTTACCTGGCTACTGAGAAATTCGTTAGGACGCAAAGTTTCACGCCCTTGGCGCTTGAAATTCAACTCCTGAAATTTACATTTTTCCCAGATTAATTAATTTATTTCTCTAAAATAATACTCATCTAACCTTCCCTAGGCTCCATATACCTCAAATTAATATTTAAACTATTATTTAACATCCTTACTTAATTTTCCAAATTTTGCCTGCGGGTCCCAAAATTACACCCGCGGCGTTCACCCGAGGCCTAAATTCCAGAAATCCTACTTCAGTCCTAAATGCTTAAGATTTTAGAATTTCTAAATTAATGCTAATTAATTAAAAATAAGCCCCTTAATAATCGCCGCACCCCAAATTTGGGGTTTTGGTCCGACACCCCCATGAGAATTCCGTCCCACTAAACTTGTAGAGAATCATCCCTAGATTCTCGTGTTGCTGTTTGTTCATCAATTGGGCTTATATTTTGTAAGAAATTAAGGAAAAAGGGAAAAATGACTTACCCTAGGGAATACGCTTACGCCGCTCCTACCACCGATCCGCTTCGGTAGAAATGACGGCAGCAGTGAATGGAGTCTAGTTGTATCTTCGAATTTTCGATCGGACGAAAATCCATCACGAAATCGATGAGAGAGGGAGAGAGAGAGAGAGAGAGAGAGAGAGAGAGAGAGAGAGAGGAGAGAGAGAGAGAGAGAGAGAGAGAGAGAGAGAGAGAGAGAGCTGCGTTGCAGCAAAAAGAAAAAAAAAGTAAAGAAGAAAAGGAAGAAGAAGAAGAAGAAGAATAACTTTTTATCTCCTGAAGCTTGCTGAAGCTTCAGGAGGATAAATAATAATAATAATAATAATAATAATAATAATAATAATAATAATAATAATAATAATAATAATAATATATTTAATTATTAATAAAATAAAAATAAAAATAAATTTTAATTAATTAATTTCTTTTTCTTTTTCTTTTTAAATTCGTTTAATTAATTAATTAATTAATTAATATATATTTTTTATTTTATTTATTTTATTTTTAGTTTTATTTTTGAAATCATTTTAGTAATCTTTCATATCTCTTTTTGGGGTTTTTACATTGGGGCTCCCCATGGCGATACACTAGGTCGTATGAAGCCTTTATCAAGCAAATCCTGCAACTGGTTTTTCAGTTCTGCCAACTCTGTTGGCGCCATTCTATACCCTACTACATCTCATCGCTGACCCGGTCGGTGTAGCCACTAATAACTCGATATCTAATGATTGCATTTCCGCCCCACATAACTTAACACACTCTAAGGACACAAAAGAATGTGTGGCACCAGAATCAAAAAATGCAATAACTTTAAATGAAAACATACTAACAATACCTATCACCACGTCGCCCAGCATCTAAGAAAAAACTCTGGCTGGGGCCGTATTCCTCTGCTGGCCTCCTCGTGGTGCCTGGTAACCTCCTCGTGCAGGTCTAGGAGTAGGAGCCGTACCAGTCATTGTCAGACACTCCCTCATCATATGCCCTAGCTCCCCGTACCTATAGCAGGCACCTCGCCCGATATGACACTCTCCCAGGAGCCTCTTCCCATAAGATGGGCAAGCTGGAGATGGCTGCACACCTTGGAAACTGCGATTCCCTGTCTCCTGTCTCCGGTCCCTGTAATAGCCACCTCTCTTCCACGTAGCGTGGCCAACTCCCTGTTGGGAACTAGAAGGTGTAGACCTCTTCTTCTGCCTCTGCTCCTCAGCCTCTAACCGCTTACCAATCTCTGCTATAATGGCTCGGTCCATTAGCTCAGCAAAATCCTATAACTTCAGAATCGATACCTGCTTGTAAATTTCTCTTCTCATACCTCTCTCAAACTGTCGTACCTTCTTCATCTCATCTGGAATAATGTTCGGTGCAAAGCGAGATGGCTCGATAAACCTCACCACGTACTACTGTACAAACAGTTGTCCTTGCTTTAGATTCAGGAACTCCTCAATCTTAGCCTCCCTAGAAGAGGCTGGAAAATACCTATCAAAGTATATTTCCTTAAAACAATCCCATATCATCTCCACAGGTACAGTCCTCTACTACTCTAAAAGTCTCACTGTCGACCACCATCTCTCGGCCTCTCCAGTCAGTGTGTAGGTAGCAAACAGCACCTTCTGCTCCTCTAAACACTGCAGTACTGCAAATATTTTCTCCATCTCCTGCACCCAATTTTCAGCGACTGCAGGGTCTGTCCCTCTTGAGAAAGTTAGAGGACTCATCTTAATAAACTTCTCTATCGAGCTACCATGGCCCACAGACGGACCACCCTGTTCCTTCGAACTCCTGGTAATTTCTACCATAACTTGCTGTGCTACGCTGCGTAAGACTGCATCTGAATCACTACCCACAGTGCCTGAGGGTCCAGCACCCTCACTCCCACTGGCATGGGCACTATTGCCACCAAGGTCCATCTTGAAAAACACGATAACTTAACTCAAATCCTTCTTTTCTATACATATCACTCAACTCATATCGTATTTTCTCCTAATTAGCTCATCTCTCTTAATCTCAATTCAAGGTTCAATCTTGCAACCTAGATACCCAACCCGACGATAGTTTACCATGAATTTTATGAAATCGTCACCCTAGGAAAATCATACAAACCACCACGGAAGTCCTGCATCTAGACTACAAAATCAGACCTCAAATTCCTTTATCCTATGTTGTGGTATTATTACTGCTGCACTCTAGAGTCTACAGAACCTAGTATCTTAGGCTCTGATACCAAATGTAACGTCCCTCAATTTCTAAATATAAAATGTCACATAATAGATCAAAATGGTCAACCCGAACCTGTGGGTAACGAGGACACCTGTCAAACATAGCGAAATTCTACACAGCAGTAAACATAAAATCGAAACATCCATCCATAAAACATAATACTAGAAACATAATACTAGAGTTTACTACATCTCCTAACACTGTACATATATACAACCCTAAAAATATCAAAATGACACTAGGACCATATAACAAAAATGATCTACTGATCCTAGTACATAGCTTACCCTTCTATTAGGGAAGCACCAATCACTCAACAGCAGCCCTGACCCTCCGATTTCTCTGGATTTCCTGAAAATCATTTAATGTTGGGGGTGAGACACTTCTTAGTAAGGGAAAATAAACTAAATACAGCTGTGTGGCAACATGAACATTTAAAGTGCTTATACATATGTAGTACATTTCATAACTCTGGAAATAATCATAATATCATACTAGATAATTATGTACTTTCATATTTGTTCATAAATCATAACATACATAAGCATCTGTTATAACTGTAATACTGAAAATATACCTAGGATGAATAGCTAGCTAATGTCATGTATTATCCCCCATAACGGGTTGTGCAGCCCGAAGGCGAGACCCGACAATGTCTGGCCGATCACTGCCGAATCAAATATGTCTGTAAGTACGATGAGCCCGCCACACCCTGGTCCGGACTTCCAGGTGGACGTCCACACTCTACTGAAAGTCACATCGACTATCCATCTCCCATCCCCTCATGGGATGGTTAGCACTAATCTGACATAGATATCTTATCTACACATATAGCTATGGTACCGAGCCCTTGAACTGAACTGAACGAAACTAACATCCTGTTATAATAACATATAATACATGAACATACATAACATCATTACGGCCTCGTGCCGAACATAACATAATCACGGCCTCGTGCCGAAAACATAGATACGGCCTCGCGCCGAAATCGTAAATACATGGCCTCGCGCCAAAATCATAAATACGGCCTCGTGCCGATAATATAAATACATGGCCTCACGTCAGATACGTTTCAAGTATTTACATTCTGAAAATAACTCATTTATCATATATTCGTCAAACTCAATATAGCATAACTCATCTTTTCAAAATACCTGAAAAATATGCTTTGCTCGTAAAATCATTCATACCATGATTCATTTCACATAAAAATAATGTTCATGCCACACATATGCCGTTTAAAGTCATGCTTCATATTCTAAAATCATCATTTCTGGCATCTCATACATACATATACATTTTAATCATAATATCAGTATTTTCCAAACATACATTTCATATGTGATAACAAATATAGCATAAATTTTTCTGAAAATAAATGTGCTCATAATTAATCTTAACTTGCATGAAAAATATTTGTTTTAGTTTATTCCCTTACCTGGCTACTGAGAAAGCTCCTAAAATATCCTAGCCTAACCCTCGTAGAATTTCCTAATAAATACCCTGAAATTGAAAATTTTCAGTATTAAACATCAGTATTTTCATGCGTACTTCAATTTCTATAACTACCATAAAGTCTAATTTGACTTAAAATGTCTTACCTCAACCTAGGGATGATTTCCAACTTCGTTTCTCCAACGATCCGCTCTGGTAAACTTATGGAGAACTTCGCTAGGAGCGTCGTGGTAGCCTCAAATCTTCAATCCAGCGACTAGCGGGGCCAAAATCGAAGAGAGAGAGTGAGAGGGCCGAAGAGGAGAGAGAGAGAGAGTGGAGATGAAGCTTAAAAGTGAAGTAAAAATAAGATTTTTCATATTTATAGACAGCGGAATTCGTTAACAAGCCCGACCTTCGTCGACAAAATTCAGTCGGCTCATTTCCCCCTCTCGGTATTTTCTCGTCGATGAAGCCCTGCTGATCCTCTTCCCTACTTTTGCTCCTAGTTTCCATTTCCCCTTTCTTTATTATTTAAATTCCATTTAAAATTTGGGTCGCTACATACATATATATCAATTATTTTGCAGTTTTTATAGAATGAATGTTTTAATGTTGTGTGGCCTAAGTAGATATTCATCCGATGTAGATTTTTGTAGATTTTATTCAGTTTAGTATATCATAGTTTCACAGAATAATATGTTTTCCTGAATACCATAACACACAAATTATAAAGATAGATTATACAGTTATAGCATCGAGATACTACAGTTATTCAGATTTTTCAGTATTTACAGTACATAATTATAGCGTTATGGTTATTTTGGAAACTTTATGAAAACAACAAAGGTATATATATAGATGTACTTATATAGTATCAAATCCCTGTGGGGTTATTACAGACAGATACAGTTTACAGAGTACGATACCGTTACTATATACAGATATAGTGCAATCACATATCTCAGATAGTGTATGGGTACCGTCTAACCGTGCTCGAAGAGGATGTAGCTCCCCAGTACACTGGGTAGAGGGGGCTAGTTAGACGAGGTAGCAGCCAGTCCCGTGCTTAGGAGTGGATGCAATTTGGCCGGGCTGAGGTAGTGTAGAGTATGATGACTTACCTAGAGGGCCAACCAGGTTAAGTCTCACCTATGGGCCACACAACCCTGTCATGAGGGGTCAAACCATGACATACAGAGTCTCGGGGAAAGAACACAGTTATATATATATGTATACAGATTTATAGTTTTCATTGTATATAGTATGTTATAGCAGTATGAATGATAGAAAGCTCAGATGATACAAACGTTTTAAGCTTGTATACATGTGTTTTATAGAGTTGCCAAATCATGCAGTTTTAAATATTATTATCTTATGACTCGGTTACCACACACTAGTGATAGCATATTTCCACTTATTGAGCGTCAACTCAACCTATTACTTTACCATTTTTCAGGTGAGCTAACTAGGCGAGCAGATCAGGCTCGCGGATAGAGATCACTTGGTCACCCTAGTTATAGGGTAAGTTTTGTGTAGAGTTCTGTATTTTGAATAGTTGACACTGGAAAGAGAAATGTATTATGTAGCTATGGTTGAAAATACTGAATTTTGATATTGTATATACATGTATTGGTGGTTATGCGATGTATGTTTTTCCGTTGCATAGGAGTGCCCATTACATGCATGTATTGGAATAATAAAAAAAAAATGGTGAAAATTTTGAGGATGTTACAAAATAACAAAAGCTAAACTATCATGCTAGCTCATTAACATTAATGCCAACAGCCAAGACATTATTTACTTATTTAGCATTGGTGTGATCATCCCTTCATTAAAATCTTCGTCACTAACACCCTTATTCACATTCAAATGCATTAGTGGTTTAAAAATCTGCCTACCTCCTCAACCTACGTATTGATCTTTGCAATCTGAACCACCTACCGAACATCAAGCTAAAAAAAGAATTTAGAGTTCGTAATTTTTTCAATATTAGATAAACCAGTTTATTTTCTAAGTTGTATATTCCTTGCAAAAGTTGTATGGGAAACAGATCTAGCATATAGTACAAGTAATTTAGTAAAACTTTAAAAATATAATGTACCATAGGATCTTACGGTTCTACCATGATCCTACTACATTTACTAATTCAACTGATCCTACTTCCATTGTACTGTGATCTTACTAATTTGCAATTCTATATAGGATCTATATCATTTTGGTAAAGTAGGGAACCCTACAATTCTACAATTTGTATCCTGATTTTATCATTTTAACAACCATGGATTTAGTTGAATATGAAATGAGGACACTATTTTTTCATATAAAATTCAAATGCTATTCTTTTCCTTATGCAGCCTGTAAGTTTATTGTAGTGCTTGAAATTTAAAAACCCAGTTAAAGATGCATGGTAAGCAAGAAATCTTGTGTATGGAATGCTTTTTTGCTCTTTTTCCTGGGAACATGTTTACCTCATTGGAAATAAACAGCATTGTGAAAACAGAAAAAGAAAAAAGGAAAATTGTTAATTTAATCTATGACAATCCGAATAAAAAATGGAATTTAGATAATAAAGAGGAAGGGAAATGAAACCAGTAACAGAAAGAGGAAGTCAACTTCATTGACGAACGCTTCGCCATCGCACTTTTGAAGGAATAACCGAGGGGGGGGGGGAATCATGGGGGCTTCGTTGACGAATACAGGGGATTCGTTGACGAAGGCTTAAGAGAATTCGTCGACGAAGACTGAATTTCATTGACGAAGAAATACCGAGTGGCGTTTTAAGCCAACTGAATTTCGTCGACGATGACTGAATTTTGTCAATAAAATTAATGAAGGATTCGTCGACGAATGACGTGACTCGTCAACGAATCCAGTTCTATAAATAGAAAAATCCGGATTTTTAACTTCACAACTAAGTAAACTATCTTCTCTCTCTCTCCCTTTCGGCCCTCTCTCTCTCTCTCTCTCTCTCTCTCATCAATTTTGGGCTAGATTTACGCCGGATCAACAATCCAAAGTCACCACGACGCTCCTGAGGAAGTTCTCTCCAAATCTGTCGGAGCGGATCGTTGGTGAAAGCAAATTGGAAATAATCCCTAGGTTAAGGTAAGACTTTTTAAGCCAAATTTGACTTTACGGTAGTTATAGGAAATGTTGTACACGTAGAAATACTGAAGTTTAGTACTGTGAGTTTTCAGTTTTAGGGTATTGATTAGGAAATCCTATGGGTGTGAGACTAGAGTTTTTAGGGGCTTTCTCAGTAGTCAGGTAAGAGAATAAACTAAAATAGTTATTTTCCATACAAATTATTATTAATTATGAGTAAATTTATTTTCAGAAAAACATATGTTATATTTGTTTATTACGGAAGAAATGTATGTTTGAGAAAAATACTGCAAGTATGTTGAAATGTATATATAATGAAACGCCAGAAAGTATGATTTTAAAATGCAATGTATGATTTCATACAGTAAATGTGTGGCATGAATATTATTTTACATGGAGAAATATTATGATATGATAATGATATGAATGCAATATGATTTGAGAAGTTATGGAATTACACAGTATATTATGATTCTGATAAATGCATGATATAATGATTATCTTCAGAATGACGTAATTATGATATGTTCGGCATGAGGCCGTAATTATGATATGTTTCGCACGAGGCCGTAATTATGATATGTTCGGTATGAGGCTGTAATCATGATATGTTTGGCACAAGGTTGTAATTATGAAAAATGCTATATTATCATGTACTATATGAAATGAGAAGCCAAATGTTAGTTTAGTTCAGTTTCAAGAGCTCGGTACCGTAGCTATATGTAGATCAGATATCTACGTTCAGACTAGTGCTAATCATCCCACGAGAGAATGAGAGATGGATAGTTGATATGACTTTCAGTAGAGTGTGAACGTCCACCTAACAGTTTGGACCAGGGTGTGGCTGGCTCATCATACTTACATACATATTTGACTCAAGAATGGTCGGCCAGCCATTTTCGGGTCCCGCCTTCGGGCTGTACAACCCATCATGGGGGGTAATACATGACATTAGCTAGTTATTCATCCTGGGTATGTTTTCAGTATTATAGGTTATAACAGATGTTTTATGTATGTTATGATTTATTAATAAATATGAAAATACATGAGAATTTAGTATGTTATGATGAAAGTTTACTGATATATGAAATGTATTGTATATGTTTAATTGCATAAAATGTTCATGTTGCCACACAGTTATATTTAGTTTATTTTCCCTTGCTGAGATGTGTCTCACCCCCAATATTAATTAATTTGTTAGAAGACCCTAAGTGACCTGCGGGTTATAGCCACCATGAAGTCAATGGTATTACCCCGCTAGGAGGGTGAGATTTTGTACTAGGATCAAAATTATTTTGTACTGTGAGAGTGTGTGTATTGCAAAGAGTAGAGAGCAGAGAGGTGTGATAGTGAGAGAGAGAGTTGAGCAGTGGCTCCTCCGTGTATTATTTCTCTCACACTCTCTGCTGCACATAACTCTACACACTCACACCCACACACATCCACACACACTCCCAGCCCATATATATATATATACAAGGGGGAGCTATTTTCAAAGACGGTGGCTTACAATTTCAGCAAAGCCTGCAGAGCAGGTGGCCGTCCATCTCCAGTGTCAAAGATGGTGGCTGGTTTTGGTGCGGCTGTCTGCAGCTCCACACCTGCAGAATTCAACAATCTCCCGCTTGGAGGCGGAGACAGCATCTCAACCAGTGTATATGCAAATGTTGTGCTCATGTCTGTCTTCAATCATGAAGACCAACTGAAGTTGAGCATAACTTCAGTTTCTCTGTAGTTACCACCTTTGTCAACATGTCAGCTGGATTTCTGCTGCCTTGAATCTTTTCAAGTGCCAGTACTCCATCCTCTAATAGAGATCTGATGAAGTGATAACGCAATCCGATATGTTTCGTTCTGGAATGAAATGCTGAGTTCTTTGCCAGATGTATCGCACTCTGACTGTCACTGTACAAAACATTCCTCTCCTGCTTCAACCCAAGCTCTGTCAACAAACCCTGAAGCCAAATCATCTCTTTGCTAGCTTCTGTCACTGCTACGTACTCAGCTTCTGTAGTGGATAGGGCAACAATCTTTTGTATCTGCGACATCCAACTAATAGCTGTTGTGCCAACAGTGAATATGTATCCGGTGGTGCTCCTACGGTGATCAATTTCACCAGGAAAATCGGCATCTACATATCCTTTGACTTTCAAGTCTCCTTTGCCGAAACATAAGCATTTATCAATAGTGCTTTTGAGGTACCTGAAGATCCATTTCACTGCTTCCCAATGAGTCTTCCCTGGATTAGACATGAATCTACTGACTGCTCCCACTGCTTGGCCAATGTCCGGTCTCGTACAAACCATAGCGTACATGAGACTTCCAATGGCTGAGGCGTAAGGTACCTTAGCCATGAAGTCCTTCTCTTCATCAGTCTGGGGAACCTGATCCTTGGAGAGGCGAAAGTGTCCTGCCAAAGGTGTATTTACTACTTTGGCGTTGCTCATGTTAAACCTCTGTAGAACACGGCCAATGTACTCTGACTGAGATAGCTGCAATGTTCCCTGTCGCTTATCTCTAGAGATTCGCATCCCAAGTATCTGCTTCGCTGAGCCTAAGTCTTTCATGTCAAATTCCATTGAAAATTGCTGCTTCAATTTCCTGATCTCTTCTATATCTGGTCCTGCGATCAACATGTCATCCACATATAACAACAGAATGATATAGCTAGACTGATACCTCTTGAAGTAGCAGCAGTGGTCGGCATTACATTTTGTAAAATCATTCTTGTGCAAAAAGCCGTCAAATTTTCGGTACCATTGTCTGGGAGCTTGTTTGAGACCGTACAAGCTCTTCTTTAACCTGCACACCAAATTCTCTTTACCTTTCTCTGAGAATCCTTCTGGTTGATGCATGTAGATTTCCTCATCAAGATCACCGTGAAGAAACGCCGTCTTCATATCTAACTGCTCAAGATGTAAACCCTCTGAGGCAACAATACTCAGAACAGATCTGATGGTTGTCAACTTCACAACTGGTGCAAAAATGTCGGTGTAGTCAATTTCTTCCTTCTGCTCGAAGCCTTTAACTACTAACCGAGCCTTGTATCTTCTGGAGCCGTCATGCTCCTCTTTGATTTTGTACACCCACTTGTTGTGAAGGGCCTTCTTACCTTTGGGCAACTCAGCTAGTTCCCACGTTCTGTTGAAAGTGAGGGACTTCATCTCGTCCTTCATTGCAAGCTCCCACTTGCTCGCATCTCCTGCCTGACATGCTTCATCATAGCATTCAGGCTCTCCTCCATCTGTAATAAGTAAATAATCTATATACCTTCTGTTTGGTATATGAGGCCGAGTAGATCTCCTAAGCTCTGGAGCTGGAGTAGGAGGCGGTGGTGTGACGAATTGCTCCACTGGTTCCTCTGCCTGAGGATTCTAGGCATTTTGCTGTTGTGTCCCGACACACTCTGGGACATCATCCATATCTGCACAGGTTGGTTCTCTCTGAATTGGTTCGGTGGATTCAGCTGTGTGCCTATCTTTGTACATCACTTTTTCATCAAAAATCACATCTCTACTTCTGATCACCTTTTTGTTTTCATCATCCCAAATGCGGTATCCAAATTCATCTCCACCATAACCGATGAAAGTGCATTTTCAGGATTTCGGATCCAGCTTATCCCTGACATAATCATTGATATGTACGTATGCAACACAATCGAAAACTTTCAAATGTGAAAGTCTTACCTATTTGTTACTCCAAACTTCTTCTGGTAGGCAATAGTCCAATGGTACTAAAGGACTTCTATTAATCAAATAAGCTGTTGTGTTGACTGCATGTGCCCAAAACATCTTTGGCAAGCCTAACTGCATACGCATGCTTCTGGATTTTTCTGTCAACGTTCTGTTCATCCGCTCGGCTACGCCGTTGTGTTGAGGCGTACCTGGCAGTCCTTTCCATTCTGATGCCGTGCTCATAACAGAATTTCTTGAACTCGGTGTTAACATACTCTCCACCGTTATCAGTTCTCAGCCTTTTGATTTTCAAACCAGTTTCATTTTCTACCATCGCTTTCCAATTTTTAAAAGCATCAAAAACATCAGATTTATACTTCAGGAAGTAAACCCATACCTTCCGTGAATGATCATCGATAAACGTGACGAAGTAATGCTTTCCTCCTGTAGACGAAATGGTTGTTGGTTCCCATACATCTGAATGGACTAGCTCAAGTTTCTCCTTCTTCGGGGTACTGATATTTGTTTGGAAACTAACTCTTTTCTGTTTCCCAAATATGCAGTCCTCACATGTGTCAATCTTCACTGAATGTAAATCACTCAACTTACCCTTTGAGTGCATCACCCTGAGTCCCTTCTCACTCAGGTGTCCGAGTCGTTGATGCCATAGGTTGCTATCATCATTTCCTGTAGCAACTGTAATAGACATACATGTATCAGGAGTTATATAAAGAGTGCCACTTTTCTTACCTCGAGCAATTGTCAATGCACCCTTCGAAATCTTCCATTCATCACCAATGAAAGATGTGTTATAACCTTTATCTGCCAATTGACCGACTGAGATCAAATTCTTCCTTAGGTCTGGAATATGTCTGACATTCTTCAGCTTCCATACTGACCTGTTCATTTTGATCTTCACTGTCCCCTTACCGGCAATGTCGCAAGGTTGATCATTGCCCAGATATACTTTACCGAAATTACCTGATGTATACTCCTCCAGGCAATCTCTGCTGCAAGTGGCATGGAATGAAGCTCTAGAGTCTAACACCCAAGACTCCTTTTTGCTCTCCAAAGAGCAGATCAACAAATCATCGTTTCTAGAAGGAATATTTGCTTCTATCTTTGTCCTCGTATCTTTCTTCTGACTTCTGCACTGGTTCTTGTAATGACCAGTTTTTCCATAGTTCCAGCACTCAATAACTTTGGTGCTTTGGGAACCTGTGTCCTGAGTGCCTCTGGGATCTCTGGATTTGGACCTCCTGGTCTTGGATCTGCCATGATTGTAAGGTCGTCCATGCCTGCTTCCCTTTCCTCGACTTTCCACATTCAAAGCTGAACTTGAAGTGGAGGCATTGTTCGACTACATTTTGATTTCCTCTGTCAAAATCATGCTGATAACCTCGTCGTAATTCAGCTTCGATTTTCCTGCAGAGCTACTGATCGCAGTTACAATACCTTTCCAACTCTCAGGCAGCTGACTGAGAATTAATAGGGCACGGATCTCACTGTCAAAAGTAATCCTGACCAAGGCGAGTTGATCCGACAACTCGTTGAAATTATTCAGATGCCTGCTGAAACTCTCACCTACAGACATGCTCATTGTAAACAGTCGTTTCATGAGATGTACCTTGTTTGCGGCTGATGACTGCTCATACATGTTCGATAGCGCATCCATAAGGGACTTGGTGGTTGTCAAGTGCTTGATGTTGAAGGCAACAGACTTTGCCAACGTCATCCTCACAACTCCGAGGGCTTTCGGTCAAGCAACTCCCACTCGCTCTCCTTCATGGAATCTGGCTTCTCCATCAGTGGTAAGTGCAACTCCTTACCAAACAAGAAATCCTCGATCTGCATTTTCCAGAAACCGAAGTTCGTGCCGTCAAACATCTCGATGTGAGATCTCTTCTAGTTCGACATCTCGATTCGCTAATCTAGAGATGGAATTAGCTCAATTGGACAGCATGGTTGGATCCGGAATGGCCGAAAACCCTAGAAATGGTTTAAGTCGCTCGAAAAACGGACTCGAAATGGCTTCAAAAAGCCAAGTCAAACTTTCAGTCAAACCCGGTCAAAATTGGTCAACCCTGCTGACGTGGCACGTGGGGCCCACTTGATGATGTGGCCGTGGGGTCCACTTGATGATGTGACGCTGACGTGGTGTGGGACCCGGGGCTGACGTGGCAGCTTACTTGGCGCCACGTGGCGCTGACGTGGCTGCGACGTGGACGCTGACGCGTTGCTGACTAGGTGCCACGTGGCGCTGACTGGCCGGCTGACACGGCGCTGGCGTGGCAGGAGCTGGCTGACGCGGCGCTGACGTGGATGCTGACGTCAGCGTCTTCTACCTCCGCACGCTCGCCGGACTTTCGCTGGCGCGTGAGGAGCTCTTCGACGTGTTGCCGGCGCTTGAGGGCACGTGGCAAGGCGGTAATTTCGCCAGTGGCGCGTGTGAGCGCGTGCGGCTTCGTCCGAGCTCTGTTTTAGCTCCGGTTACTGCCGTTGGCTTCGTCTCGCCGAGAGGAGTTTGATGGTAGCCTCAAAATTAAATTTTGAGCTACTGGACAGGGGCTCAACATCCGGAATTTTTCTTGATCTGGCGATTTTACTCCGACCAAAGCTCTGATACCAATTGTTGGGAAATAAATAGACCTGGAGTAATAATCACACATGAAGAAAAAATACCAGCACACACAATGGAACACCGGATTTACGTGGTTCGGTCCAAACTGACCTACGTCCACGGGAGCACACACCACTGCACTATAATCTGGGAGAAATAATACACGGAGGAGCCACTGCTCAACTCTCTCTCTCTCACTATCACACCTCTCTGCTCTCTGCTCTTTGCAATACACACACTCTCACAACTCTCTGCTGCACACAACTCTACACACTCACACCCACACACATCCACGCACACTCCCAGCCCATATATATATATATACAAGGGGCAGCTATTTTCAAAGACGGTGGCTTACAATTTTAGCAAAGCCTGCAGAGCAGGTGGCCGTCCATCTCCAGTGTCAAAGATGGTGGCTGGTTTTGGTGCGGCTATCTGCGGCTCCACACCTGCAAAATTCAACATCAATGAAGCTGTGCCAATTTTACCCTTTCGACCCCCCTGCTTTGTTTTCTATATTGACTTCTTGTAATTCATGTGAAGCCCTTAAATCTATTTCACTGCTTCCTCAGTCTTACGTGAAGTATAAATTTGGTAACGGTGAGAAGATTTGTTTTTCGGACAATGTTTGGGAAAAAGGAGATGTCCTTTCCTAAGCTTCCCCTCCAAAGTTTAAGGCTTTTATTGGATTGCTATTCTCAGTAGAATTGACACTAATGATCTGTTGCAGAGTTGGAAGCCTCATAAGTGATGAAGTCTTGGTTGTGTGTGTTCTCTCTTGGTGTAATAGTGTGTTCTCCTTTTGAATATGGAGCATGTTTTAAATAAGGGAGATCTGGCTGCTGATGTATAGAGGAAGGTTTCGATGGAAGTAGGTGTATCTTTCCTTAGGCAACAAAGTTAGAAAAAAAAAGTCTAAATCTGGTTTAATAGGGCTTTCCGATACTCTTAATTGGGAACATTGATGGGATTGATTTTTTGTTTAGTAATTTGGAGGCTGTGGAGAAGGAGATGTGTGACTAGAATGGAGGGGAAATTGGAGAGTAGTACAAATATGTGGTTGTCTATTAAGTATTGAGTGGAGGTTTTGAGTAAGAACATGATAGGAATGGCTTACTCAAAGGATACAGATGTTTGGATATTGCACAATCTGGAAGTGCAAATTGCGAATAAAAGAAATAAAAATATGCAAGGTGTGAGATGGCTAAAACCGAGATAAGGGAGGTTGAAACTAAATTTGGATGGGAGCAACTTTTTGAACTCAGGACTGGCGGGTGGTGGTGGCATCCTTAGGGACTGTACAGGTTCTTTTATTATTGGTTTTTCAAAATATTTTGGTTCTTGTTCAAATAATGAAGTTGAATTAAGAGATGTGGTGGAAGGAATAAAGATTTGCAAACATTTGGGACATACCAGTATTGATATCGAATGTGATTTGAATATTATAGTAAATTGGATAAGATCTAGTAAGTGCTTTTTTTTTTTTTCTTTTTCTTTTGGAAAAAGAGGGCGGCACCTCCTAAACTATTTTGGAAAAAGATCCAACAAGTGCTCCTTGTGGTATTTGTGGGATTTTTGAGAGCAGCTTATTAGTTTATTAGAGGGAGTAAACTTTTCTATAAATCATTTGTATAGAGAAGGGAATAAAGTGGCAGATGCATTGGCTCGACAAGGTGCTATAAGGAGAAATAATTTGTTTACAAATAATAAGTAACTTCCTAAAGTTATCAATGGTTTGTATAAACTGGATAAGATGGGTATGACTTATATGAGGTATGTTTAACTAGTTTCTTTTGATATATGTTTGTTTGGTTATATGTTTAGCGGCTTATATGTATGCTTATGGTCTTTCTTTTGTTTGGTTTGATGCGTGTAATGTTTTATTGGTTAGTAGGTCCTTATTTTGATTTGTTTGGATTTGTAGTCCTGTTTTGGTTGCATGTTGGTGTTGTTTTTGGGAGGCTTTTAAGTTTTTTCTTTATGTTATCTCCTATTGCTTGTCTTGTAACCACGGTATTCTTCCGCCAAAAGTGAAGGTATGTTAATAAATAAATGGAGGTGCCGTCCTTCTTTAAAAAAAAGAAAAAAAAAAAAAGAAAAAAAAGAAGAGAGGTTCACCTTTTCAGGCTTGTGGGGGGTTTGGAGGTATTAAAAGGGGTAAATAGTTGTGGCATTCTGCTGTTTTTGTTGTTGTTTGGGGTATTCAGTGGATGAAATTGCTCCAATTTTCATGGATCATGCATTGACTATTGATATTTTGTGGAGCTGGTTTATTTTTCTTACTTCTCTTGTTTTTTGTCTTCAGGTTGTTTTTCTTACTGTTGGTGCGTTGTGCTTTTTTTTTTTTTTTTATTGTGTTTGGATTTAGAGGAGGTTTTTAGATGATTTATATGGATATTGCAAGGCTTGGATTTTTTTCCCCCTATTTGATTAGCCTTATTCTTCTACCTCTATTTTGCCCTCCATTTTATTTCTTAATAAAATTTATTCTTTTATCATGAAAAATAAAGTGATGAATGTTGTAGAGAATCCAATTGTTATTTGGACAGATTTTGGTCCTCGTGTAATTTGAGTTAAAGGGCATTTTGCAGATTTGCACTAGATCAGTAGATCTAAAGACACTCGCCCATCACCAGGAATTCTATAGTACTCTGTGAGCTGTTGATTGGCTTTTAGTGTCCTTTTGATGTGTTTCTTTGTAATTGTTGCATTGTTTGGCATCCACATCTTCAAAAGAGAGTTCTTTATTATTACCAATTGCTATATTTGTGAATATCTGATGTATACTTGTTGCATTTGTTATTGTTTTATGTTGCTTTGCAAGCATTTCTTTGTGCAACATGAATGGTCTGTTTGAAAATGTTGATTTTTATTTGTTTTTAATTTTCTGATTTGTGTAAATTTAGTTTGTTTGGGTCTCTGAACATAGCTCAGACATGTTTTCACATTGAGAACTATAAGTCTAACACATGTTTCCACATTTGGAAACCATAACACATATTGTCAAATGTATTTTATGCGGTCAATTTTTAAAAAAGTAGCAAAAAATGAAACAATAATATTTAATTTTGATTTTTGCTGAGGGAGCGGATTATCCTCTCTCTCTCTCTCTCTCTCTCTCTCATAGGTGGATTATTGTCTCTCTCTGTCACATACGCACGCAGACACAAACACACACCCATATCCATCCACCCACCCACCTTCACCCCCCCTTCCTCTTTTATAGCATTTAAAAATGACTGGAAATTGAGAACTCAGGAGAAGAGCCGCATCAATTGACATGCCAAAAGAAAGTGTTGTTCCCATTTCCAACATGGAAGTGAATAAGGATGAAAAAAATCATCCCGCTCTTTTTTAATCGCCTTCCAAACACTAATCCCATGGGATTGCCTAGGCTCACTGGATGTCTACTCATTGTGTTTGAGCCCATACTTTAAAGCAATAATGTTTCTCCAAAGGAACTCCTTGTTCATGCATCTCTACAACCATCTAGCCTTGAGGAAAAGCATGAGAGATTTCAGACCCAAGCCACCTTTCGGGATTGGTTGCTGGACAACATCTCATTTAACCAAAAGGAACTTACAAACCTCCCCTGTATTTTCCCTAGGAAATCTTTTTTGAATGTCTTCCAATCTATTGGCCATAGAATGAGGAATAGGGAGCAGGAGCACTAAGTAAATTGGGAGGTTGAAGAGGTGCTTTTAGCGAGGGTTAATCTACCACCTTTAGCGAGGTACTCACGCTTTTGAAGAGCCATTTTTTATCCCCAATTTTTTTGATGATAGGATCTCATACTAATACTGCCCTCAAGAGTATTGGTCTTGTGGCATCTTGCAACAAGTGATTTGGGTGAATTTGGATGTAATCTAAAACTCTCAACCCTTTCTTGTACCATCACTCACATGTTCTACTACTCACTTCTACCCACCATGGCCATTACCACCACCACATCCTGCCACCAATCACTGCCCTACTCTGCTGCCCGACCACCATATTATTGCCACTAGTGCCCCAATGAGAACACTCTTCCTGCAATATCTTTTAATTCAATTTTCTATTTTTGGTAATTTTGTTAAGAATTTTTCATATTTATACCTGTAGAAACCATTCATTTATACAAATATTGAATTGAAGTGATGTATTGTGGTCTTCTCTTTCCTGCAAAATACATTTACATCTGTTGTGCTTGCATTGTCAATGAGGAACTTCTATTTATTTATTTTTAGAAGTAAAATGTGTGCTCATAGAATGAGGAGGTTGAGGAAATATTCCAGCAACTCGCCCTTGGAATCTAATTCTTTCCGCATTGCAGATTTTTTAATTCTCATGACAGGGAATTCCATGTGGCATCCCTTCCATACAAACCTAAATTCAAGGTTATGCCAGAGGCTTGGGACGGCACCACCAGAGACCCAGATGAGGTTCATTATGAGATATCTATGAAGGAAGATGAAATGTTATATCAAGAATTTGTGCAAAGGATGAACTTCAACAAGAAAAAGGTGAATTCTGCAAGCTCTTGCCTGGTAGAAACCAAAATAGTACCACATGCTCTCTGCCTTTGCCTAGGAAAAAAATGATAAATAAAATGAATCCTGCCCTTTTTCTTCTTCTTCTTTTGTCATTCTTGTTGTTTTAATGGTTTTATAGGTTAAAAATTTCATGGTTCTTTATGCCGTTTTGAATTTGCATTCAGCCTTACTGCAGTAGCAGGGAATAGCAAAGCCTGGAAGCTAGAGTAGTATTTGTCATACAATATCGAACTGGAATATTGGGTGATCTTATTGATTAATTATAAGCTGATCCCATCCCACAAATCACATACTTATTTGTGCTCTATTTTTGTCAATTTTCCAACTTATAGTGGTATGTAATTCTTTTATCCATAACCACTCAAAACCTTTAACTGATGATGATGTTCCGTGGCCCATGTACAGATGGCAGCAGAGGTAAAGTGCCACAAATATAGCAGGAGGCGGCCTTCGGATGGATGGAGTTTTACAGTTGAGAAAATGGGGCCTCGTGGGAAGCGTGGAGGTGGCGGTGGTTGGAAATTTGTGAGCTTACCCGACGGCTCCAGCAGAGCCTTGAACGAAATGGAAAAAACGTATGTGAGGAGGGAGACTCCTCGCCGCCGACGCAAGATTTTCCCTTGATGACTCTCATTGCTGTATTTTCCCATTCCCATCCTCAAGGGCGAGCATAGAACTGGCTTTGCTCTTAGCAAACAGCTGCAAAGATTCCAGTTAAAAGTGGTGATATTTTGTCTTTGATATTTTGCAATTGTATGGAATAGGGATTTTTGTCAATCTGTTATACTCCCTGTTTCCAGTTGTGTTTTTTTTTTTTTCTTTTGATCCTTTTTGTAGTGCAAAATATATTAGCCTTGCATCGTTTGGTTCAGTTGTTAAGTTTTGAGCTATTTGGAAGCTCTCGAAACTCCGGAAAGTTATATTTCTTTGAACCCTACCGTAGTGTTCTCTAAGGAGGTGAGACTTCTTGCACGGATCAATGTAAATTTACAGGCCTCTGGGTACCTTATCATATGTAAATCCCCTTTTGTACCAGTTAATCAACATTCTCGTGGTCTAAAAAAATCTGTACGTATGTATTTTGTGTGTAGTGGTACTTCACATTCTTGGAATTGGAAAATTGATTCTGAACATAAGTAGGCTTAATGGGGATTCAAAATACAAAACATGGCCATATTTTAAACTAATATACAAAAATCATATGCATGTCGAGTATGTGGTTCAAGATGCATTCAGTATGAAGCTAAAAAGCAGAACGTCCAAGCATCTTGAAGACGCAAGTAATTTGGAGCCCTTTCTAAATCTCACTAGTGCACTTATTTAGAATCTCGTTTATTTTTATATCTGTTTTATTTGTTTCTTCTTTTTCTTTTATTGGGTATTGGCAATATCTAAAATGCAATTTTTTAAAAGTATATTACCAATTTATCCTGAACTTCTTTTAAGTGTGACATACTATTATATACAGTACAATGCATGTAGAAGCGAGATTCTTTACTTTCAGATTTTAGGGCTATCGTTCTTTTACTACTTAATTTACTTATTGAATGTTTGGTTTGTTGAATGGAATGAGGTAAGAAAATCATGAAATAAAAATTTAAAAGTGAAATATCTGATTAAATCAAGTGATAAATTTTATTCTATTTCTTTTGATTTTACAGTTTGAATTTGCAACTTTTTTATTGATAGTTTTAACTTTGAAGGTTACATTATTATCAAAAACTTCAAGTTTACCTTGAAAAAAAGTGAAAAAAGGGTATGAAATGGAAGATGATCAAAATATCTTGAGATTTTATTAACCACCCGTTGAGATAACTGTTAGAATATTCTTTTCAAACTTTGTGTGACAATGGACATATACTACTTTGGTTGTGTAGCTAGCTCAAACATAATAGGAGTTACAAATACAATAATAATAATAATAATAATAGCTATCAACTCCATTGATATATATATATATATATATATATATATATATACATAATTAAAGAATAATTAAAATAAAAAATATTTCCTACAATTAAACGAGATCTAAATATTTCCTTACCCTTTTTCTCTTTTTCAAAAATTTACATTTGTCTTGGATTATGCAAATCAATCTTCTAGACTGCTACCTAATGTATATTCCTTCTAATCCTTTTTATGGTTGAATCAAAACATTAAATTTCTAAAGCTTAACTATCTCTACATAATCTATAACTTTTTTTCGTCAATGTTCATATACTCAATGCTGAAGTTAAGTTACAAAATTATAAGACGTCTAGAAGCGGGGCCATTTAACTGCTCTACTCGTTGACTGGTTTGCTCATCGTTGAATGCAAGCTTCACTCTTTCCGCAATTTATAAATCCATGAAGTCAAAAATGTTTTTTTCCAATAATTTTTCATTTGAAAAAGTCAACAATAGAAATGCAAAAAAATGTATGGAAGAATCGTACTTAATTATTTTTATATTGAATATACATTCAATATTTGAACAAATCGATATTTTGTAACTATGTTCCGATAATTAGAGGTTTAAACAAATTTATTAAAGAAAAAGGATTTTGTTTGAATGCTTAGGCCTTGTTTGGAATTTAGAAAAGACTAGAAAAAGGAAAAAAAAAACACGAATGGATTCATTTTTTTTTTTCATGTATGGTTATCGGGAAAGTGAAAAAGGAAATAAAAAAAGTACCAAAATAGTGAATAAAAATTTAATTTTTCATATCATTAATACTTGATTTTCCTTCTATTTTTCTTTCATTTTCTTTTTCACTATCCTAAACTAGCTTTGGCAAAGGAGTTTTGTTTGGATGAAGGAAAAAAGAAAGGAATTAAAAATACAAATTTATTTTAATATAATTAAAATATAAAAAACAAGTAATAAATTACAATTTATTATTTAATTAAATATATATTTCATTTTCATTTTTATTTTACTTGATAATCAAACATAGAACAACAAAATCACCTGTATTTTTTTTCTTTAAAGTATCTTTTAAATTCTAAACAATCACACCGAAGACTTTATTATTTTAAAAGATATTAGGTTGGAACTTTGAGAGGGGTACCCCATTAGAGGAAAATATTATGTACACAGATGTATATAATAATAATGATGACAACGATGATAATATATATATATGGTGAATCAATAAGAGCAATTAGAGCAGGTGGAAGTAGTAGTACCAGTGGTAGAAGAGATGGGTGCTAGTACTGTGATATTAGATTCAATTGAGAAGGTAGTTAGAAGCAAAGTGGTGGTGGGGCCAGTGGTGGCGGCCGCCTGGTTGTGGTGGAGGACCGCCACGGTCGGCCCGCCCGTTTGGCTTGGCCAGCTAATCAACATGCCAACTACCGCGCCGGTGGAAGAAGTAGTCACCGTTGATCATTAGTACCAAACCCCGCCACCAAATCCTGAAAGAAAATTTTCATAAATATATCGCAGTCAAGGATTTTCAATTATTATGATCTTCACATCAATAACCTTTATGCAGAAAAATAAATAATTCATAAACTATAAACTTTACATATCAGAATCGGCCATATCAAACCTATCGAGATGAACACCCGGAGAATCCAAAGAAATCGTTTCTCCCACTTTTCCTCTTTCTCTTTTCTTCCTTCACCAAATCTATGGGATCTCCTGATGATTAGAGAAGTAGAGGCAGAGAGAAGACAATTCTTTACTTCCTATCTTTTCTTTGCAGCTAACATTACCATGCAGCTAACCCCTTAGAGCTTAAGAGCTTAACTTTTCCTCTCTCTTCTTTTGCTCTCTTTTTTCTTACCCTTAGAGCTTAGCTTGATGTATAGCATGCTCTGATAGCTACTCCCCATAATAGTAGCTAATATATATATATATATATATATATATATATATATATATATATATATATATATATATGTATAGGAATCTCTTCAAACTTCCACCATTAATTATTCATATTAAATAAGCCAACCCTTTAGTTAATCCATACAACCATTAATTATATCCTTATCATATGGGACACATACCCTACATGTGGGACCCATATCATTCATGTGGGGCATATCCTTTGGGATATAAATTCTACATTCTCCCACTTGGCCCATATGAATGATATTAATATGGATTAACAAATAACCATAATATGCACAAAATATTAACTTATTTATACTTTTCAATGAGATTAACATAATATCATAATCAAGCAACCCATTTGTACGAGTCATGACGGTAAATATCATTAGAGCGACATCTTCCCTTCATGTACCACAATACTAATAAACCACTTAACTATGATCTATAATAGGAAGTTACCAAATTGTCCCTATAATGTATTTGTCAAAGACCATTTCTGTTTAAGAGTGAACCATGTCCATAATCACGTGATTTATGGTAAACAGAAATAATGTTCAGAAACACTTTTATTGATATCATTATACATGTTATAGAACAAAACATAAAGATCCACTATCATACATCAAGGATTACAACAAAGACTTATGTGATCAGCATGTTCTTTAAATGCCTTTGGTGTCAATCCTTTCCTTAAAGGATCTGCTATCATGAGTTCAGTCCTTATACATTCTATAAGTATTGTCTGTTTCCGAACTTCCTTTTTAATGGCCAAATACTTGAGCTCCATATGCTTAGCGCCATTAGAGTATTTGTCGTTTTTGGAGAAAAAGACTGCTGCGAAATTATCACAATAAATTCTCAACGGCCTGGCTATACTGTCGACAATCCCAAGTCCTGAGATAAAGTTCCGCAACCACAAAGCCTGAATCGTGGCCTCAAAGCACGCCACAAATTCAGCTTCCATAGTAAATGCTGCTATGATAGTCTGTTTGGGGCTCTTCCATGATATTGCTCCTCCATCTAATAGGAACAAATAGCCATATGTTGACTTACGACTATCAACGCATCCAGCAAAATCTGAGTCAGAGTAGCCAACCACCTTCAACTGATCTATTCTCCTATATGTGAGCAAACATTGTCTGGTTCCTTTTAAGTACCTCAAAACTTTCTTTCCAGCTTTCCAATGCTCCATTCCGGGATTACTTTGGTACCTTTCGAGCATCCCAATTGCAAAACTAATATCTGGTCTCGTACAAATCTGCACATACATCAAACTCCCAACAACGGATGCAAAAGGAATATTTTCCATACTTTTCTTTTCGAATTCATTATGTGGACAATCTTTTACACTGAACTTGTCGCCTTTACAAATAGGAGCAGGAGTTGGTTTACAATCAGCCATATGAAATCTTTCTAGAACTTTATTAATATATCCTTTTTGAGACAATCCTAACAGTCCAAGTGATCTATCCCGGAATATTTCAATTCCAATCACATAAGTTACCTCACACATATCTTTCATTTCAAAGTTCATAGAAAGAAATCTCTTAGTATCATTCAATGAGCCAAGATCATTACTGACAAGTAAAATATCATCAACATATAGAATCAGAAAGATAAACTTGCTCCCACTTACCTTTAAATATATATACATTGATCAACAGTATTTTCTTTAAAACCAAAGGTCATGATGGTATCATGAAACTTAAAATAGCATTGCCTGGAAGCTTGTTTAAGTCCATATATTGATTTTTTTTAATTTAAAAAACCATGTGCTCCTTTCCTTTAATCATTAAACCTTTAGGAATATCCATATATACCTCTTCATCTAAATTCCCATTTAGAAAGGTAGTTTTCACATCCATTTGGTGCAACTCTAAATCAAAATGAGCCACCAAAACCATGATGATTCTAAGAGAGTCCTTTTTAGACACAGAAGAAAACGTCTCTTTATAATCAACACCTTCCCTATGAGTGAAACCCTTGGCTAAAAATCTTACTTTATATCGTTCAATGTTGCCATTACAATCGTGTTTGGTCTTAAAGACCCATTTACACCCAACTATTTTAAATCCATTAGGCAAATCAATAACGTCCTACACTTTATTTTGTTCCATAGATTTCAACTCATCATTTATGGCATTAATCCACTTTTCAGAATCATCACTTTCATTGGCTTGTGAAAACGTAACCGGATCTTTACTAGTTCCTAAATCATAATCAACCTATTGTAGATATACTAAATAATCATCAGAAATAGCTGGTTTCCTTACTCTTTGAGATCTCCTTAATGCTATTTCTTCTGATTGTTCTGCAATTGGCTCGATGGTGACATTTTCATTACCAAGTGATACATCATTAGATTGTTGTTTAGTGTTTTCATGCCTTTCAACAACTAAAGGAACAATGATGCATGTTAAAGGTCTAGATATCGGTATAGGAACTTGAATTTCTTTAATGACCACATTTCATGATATATCACTCCCACTGATTTCACCATTTTCAAGGAACTTTGCATTACTAGATTCAACTATTCTCATACTATGATTAGGACAGTAAAACCTATACCCTTTAGACTTTTTTGGGTATCCAATAAAATACCTACTCACAGTCCTTGAATCCAATTTACTTTCATTTGGATTATAGACTCTAATCTCTGCTAGACAATCCCAAACATGAAAGTGTCTTAAACTCGGTTTCCTTCTCGTCCACAATTCAAAAGGAGTTTTCTGAACTACCTTACTAGGAACCCGATTTAGCACATACACTGCTATTTTAAGGGCTTCCATCCATAATGAAGTGGGTACTGAGGAATTACTCAACATACTCCTAACCATTTTTTATAAAAGTACGATTTCGTCTTTTAGCCACACCATTCTGCTGAGGCGTACCAGACATTGTATATTGAGCACAAATACCATGCTGTTTTAGGAATTTAGAAAATGGTCTTGGACATTGTTTTATGCCATCATACCTACCATAATACTCACCACCTCTGTCAGATCTAATGATTTTTACTTTCCTATCTAATTGTCGCTCCACTTCAGCAACATATGCCTTTAAAGCATCTATTACCTGAGACTTTTTATGCAATAAATAGATATAGTCATACCGTGAAAAATCATCAATAAAGGTGATAAAATACTTTTCTCCACCTAAAAATGGTGAGTCAAAAGGCCCACATACATCAGTATGAACAATTTCCAGTAGATTCTTATTTCTTGTGACTCTTTTCTTTGTATGTTTAGTTTGCTTTCCTTTAATGCAATTAATACATACATCGAAATCAGTACAATCAAGGTTCGTGAAAACCCCATCCTTTACCAATCTCTTCATTCTTTCCCTAGATATATGACCCAATCGGTTATGCCACAAGAAAAAAAGAATTCTTGTTTATTTTATTACGCTTAGTTCTAATATTATGATGCAGAGTGAGGAGTGTTTCAGCAAACTTTTTATTAAGATTAAATTTATACAACCCCTCATACAAAATACCAGAGCCAACACATAAGTCACCTTTCATAAGACGAAAACCTTTATGTTCAAAATACAAACCATAACTACCATTATCTAATCTAGACATGGAAATTAAGTTCCTAGAAATATTTGGAACATACAAAGTATCAAACAGGTCTAAACAATGACCCAATTCAAGATACAACTGAACAGTTCCAACACCCATAACAGGCACTTGATTTCCATTCCCCAAGACTATCATGTGTTCATTTTCCTTTACACTCTGGATCGTACGGTATCCCTGCATCAAATTGGAAACATGAACAGTAGAACCAGAGTCAATCCACCAAGTGTTAGAAGGAACTTGTGTCATGTTTGATTCGAAACATACATAAGTTAAAGACTTACCTTTCTTTTCGAACCATGCTTTACGTTTCGGGCAACTTTTCTTTAAATGCCCACAGCCACGACAAAAGTAACACTTGGGATCATAATGTTCCTTCTTGCGAGCCTCACCACCATACGAAGTACTCGTCACCTTCAATGGATCTTTCTTTAAACTTTTCTTTATTTTCTTTCCTTTACTTTCAGCTGCGTGACTCATGACATTTACTGAATGTTGTCCCTGTTGTTTGAGTCCTTCCTCTTCTTGAACTAACATGCTTGCGAATTCATTCACGTTCCATTTTTCTTTAATTGTGTTATAGTGAATCTGAAAAGACCCATACTAAGGAGGCAAAGAGTTCAAAATAAACTGAATAAGGAAGCTTTCATTAACATTCATTCCCAAAGTATTAAGTATAGCGGCCAGATTAGTCATTTCTAAGACATATTCATTCATTCCTTTGCTGCCATCAAATTTCATTGTGGTTAGTTCAGCCATCAACCTTCCTGCAAGGGACTTATCAGCTAAGCGAAATCTATCTTCCACTGCCTTAAGATATTCCTTTGCGTTATCTATTTGAGGGAGTATTGATTTAATATTATTTGCTATACACATTCGCATAAACATCATACTTAATCTGTTCGACCTTTCCCATGATTTATACAAAGCTTACTGTTTTGGACTCCTGGTTTCAATAATAGCAGTCGGTTTATCCATTCACAGAACTAAGTCCATATCGAATACCAAGGCGAAACTGAATCTGTTCATTCCAGTTAGAGAAATTTGTCCCATTAAAGATCGGAATAGAATAAGCCAGCAAATGCAATGAAACAAGAATAGACACTGTAATAATACAAAATGCTCACTACGAAGTGCTCTACGACTTTTTTTTTTTCGAACTTTGAGAGATATGAGTTTTAAAAATATTGAAATTAGACTTGTGCACTAGGGGATAAAAAAAAAACAAGAAAATAAAATAAAAAAAAAATTGAAGTGGGCCGGGTCTTGATGTGACCCGGCCATGCAATTCAAAAAAACAAGGGGCTTGTGTGTGTGTGCTGGCCAAAGTGAGGCCTGTGCACTGGCAGAGGGAGGGTAGTAAAGGAAAAGCAAAAAGCAAAAGAAAGAAAGGGAAGAAAAGGCTACGAGGAATAGGGTTTCTTGGCAAGCTACAGTGCACGTGATTGGGGGGCTTCTTTATTTGTTGTGCACCTTATTATTATTTTAATGGATAGTTTAATGTTGAGTTTATATTGATTGATGCATTGAACACTTTCATTTCCATTATTGTTGAGTTTATTCTCTTTCTCTCTCTCTAGTTTTTTTGTTAGCTTGTTTATTGTTATTTATTTTCATTTTGTCATTCAATACATGTTTTAATATTTAGTTTTGGTGAATCATGACATTGAATATTCGTATTTGGAGTCAATGTTGAATTTAAATTTCTGTTTGAGTTGGTTGGTGCATTAATCAATTTCCCTGTTAAAGAGATTTTTTTTTTTGTTCACTCTCTCTCTTTGTGCCATTTTAATATTTGTTAATCCATTTCACTTTTAAAAAGATTTTTTTTTTTTTGGGTTCACTATCTCTCTCTTTGTGCCATTTTAATATTTGTTTAACTTTTGTTTGGGGTATTTAGAGTGGTTGCTTTTACTTTCTCTCTTTTAGTTCTGAATCTTAAATACTTGTTGGAATGAAATTTTATTTTGGTTGTTTTTATTATTAAAGTTAGCTTTTTTTTTTTTTTTTAATTAAAGTCGTTAAATCTAGTTTAAGTGATACTTTGTGTTGAGTTTACTCACTGCATCTATTTAAAATTAATGTTGGATTTAAGTATTTGTTCAAGTAGGGTGTTTAGGTTATTATATTGTTGAAGGACTTCTGTTTAGGTTAGCTTAGTTAATTTAGGTTGATTTTGTTATAGTTTGTTAAGATGGTTGAATGGATTGTACTAGGTTAGCTTAGTTAATTTATTTGTTTAATTGTATGTTAGTTATTCTCCTGTTTATGCACGTTATGTTCTTGTTTAGGTTTTAATTTGTTTCAATTTCACCACAAAGTTTCAAAACCCCCAAAATTTCGAATCTGAACCATATTCAGTAAAGTTATTTTCTTATTTTCTTTTTCCTATTTTGCGCTAGTTTAAAGCTAATATGCATTCCCTGAGGAGATGATTTGACCTTTTTGGGTTAATTATTGCACGACGAAACTCTTATACTTGGGATAGCCCTAGTGCTACTCGTTTTTAGAAGTGAGTCAGTGCCCACAGCCCACAACCCAAGTATGGAACGCCCAGTGCGTCGGCAGCCCTACAATGCCCACGCGACCTATTATTTATGCCAGCTCTTCACAGCCTATGGCCAATAGCCCAAACGACCACAAGCAAGATTCAGGAAGCAACCCCTCTCAATTCTCAGATCTTAGGGTTTCACCTTCATAATTTTCATTGTTTTAATTTTCAAAGTTCAAACTATCTGCGCAACCACATCTGATGACCAACAGCCACTACCATCGTTGATTGCCACCAACGACCACGATCCACGATTAATACCAATAACTTGGTGCAGATAAGGTGACCTTTGAAGTCTCTCTCTCCAGATGCTTGCATGCTCTGCTACGATTTCCAAGATGACATCCCATCTTCTTTTGCATTGCGAATTTGCTTGGAGGATTTGGAACAAACTATTCGGTTTCATGGAAAAGAGTTGGGTTTGTCCTCCTTTGGTGGAAGATTTGTTAGCCATTTCCTTTGCAGGTTTTGGAAGAAGGAAGGAAGTGTGGCATCTTTGTAGTCTTGTGGGGTTTATGGCTGGAGCATAATGCACAGATAATTTTTGGAAAGAAGTCAAACTAGACACTAGTGTGGGAAAAGATTTAGTGTATGGATTCTTTATGGTGTCTTAGGTTTGAAATTTTTAAGGGTGCTAGTATTCTAGATTTACAAAGAGACTGGAGGAACTTGCTGGTTTGATTTTTTTTCTCTTTTTTTTGTTATTAGTTCTTTTTTCCGTTTTGTCCCAAATTTTTATTGGAAAATATCTTATTAACTTGCTGGTTTGATTTTTTTTCTATTTTTGTTGTTCTTAGTTTTTTTTCTTTCTATTTTGTCCCAAATTTTTATTGGGAAATATCTTATTTTTTCTTGTAAATTCTTTCCTTCTTGGTGAAATTTCATTTGCTATAAAAAATAAAAGAGATAAACATGTCAATGCTCATATACATTCAGTATGAACTCACGTATGCTTATTTAGGAATTCATAAGAGTGTACACACACACACACACGTCATGGTCAAGCATTACGTGCGCATTCTATGTGTAATAATGCAAAAAATAATTAAACAAGATTAGTAGAATGATCCTAAAAAAAAATTAATTAATTAACTAATTAAAATATAAAAAATAAAAAATAATAATTAATTAAATAATAATAAATAATTAAAATAATATAATATAAAATGATATTATAATATATATATATATATAGAAAATGTAACCTGAAGCTTCAATTTGAAGCTTCCGGATTTCTCTCTGAAATCCAAAGGCTCCGTAACTCTAGTCTCTCCTTCGTCTCTCTCTATCACTCTCTTCAATTTTTCGACTAATTTTCGCCCGATTAAAAATCAGAAAATATCATCGGACTCCATTTTTTGCCACCGACATATCTACCGAAGCAGATTTGTCGTGAGAGCAACGTAAGCATATCTTCTGGAGTAAGGCTAATTCTCACTTTTACCTCAATTTTTCTTAAATCTTAAGCTCAATTGGCGAACAGAAACTCTTAGCAAATTCGTGGAGAGATTCTCTACAATTTAACAGGAGCGGGTTTTCAAGTTGGAGCTCCGGGGTACCAATCTTAAATAGGGGTAAGTTTAATAATTTAGGCTTTTATGGGCTATTTAGGGTATTCAGAATTTAGGAAAATTTTAGTGAAAGTTACTCTAAAAACACTACACACACACACGTTCAATAGTTATATGTAATTGCTAGAGAAGAAATAATAATAATAATTTATATATATATATATAAATTTAAAATTATAGCAGTTGATTAAAATATTGCAACTAGCTAAAATAGGCATCCTTACAATTGTTTATCACATTGTTATTTTTTTATTTTTCTCTCTTTTTCTTTATATATATGTATATATGTATATTTATATATATGAAATCTTCAACAATTTAAAATTTTGAAAATAGTATCAAGAGTATGATGTAGGAATAAGCATGAATTCAAATTTAAAATTAGGATTCATGTTCACCTCAAATATGAAAAGTTTTATTGAGCAAAAAGAAAGTGTACAGTTATAAAGAAAAGGAAAACAGAGAAGAAAATATGCAAACAATCCTAAATAAACGACTAAAGACTAAGATTAGAAGAATCTAACGTCAATCCAGCAAATATAAATATTCTATCTTAAGAAAAATTTAAAGTAGCAGCGATTTTGCTCCATAAAAAAACTAAATGGAGCACTTGATTGAAAATTTTAGGCTGTCTTCTTTTCAAGTTTAAAAAAATTCTCCTATTAAACTTCTTCTAAATTTTAGTTGAGATAGAATTCAAGCAAAAAGTTTCGGAATGCAACCTTTTGATTTCTTCTTTCAAGCAAAAAGTTTCTTCACATAGTATGATCCAGACCAAAAGTTTAAATTAATAATAATAAATACATTATTTTATTTAATAATAAAAGAAAAGAAAATAGTGGGTCAGCGGCGGCTTCCGGATCGATGCACATGTCTCTCTCTCTCTCTCTCTCTCTATATATATATATATATATGGGGTGAAGCAGAGTGGTGTTAAGAGGAGAGATTGAGAGATGGAGAACAGTGTATTAGATTCTATTGGGAAGGTAGTAAGAAGCAAAATAGTGATGGTGCTGGTGGTGGTGGTGGCCGCCTGGTTGTGGTGGAGGACTCCCGATCATCACCAAACCACACCACCAGGTCAACCTCCAAGTAGAACTGATGCGATCCCAATCTACGCATCTCCAGGACTCCGACTTAACTATCCCACGGTAAGATTCAGCACCAGCGGCCTCGACAGAAGAGATTACAACGAGTTCGTGAAACTTCTCCGAAGCAGAGTCGCTAATCCGGACGACACGCGGCACGGAATACCAGTGCTGCGTCAGCGCGGCACGGTGCCGGACACCCAGCGGTTCCTTCTGGTGGAACTTACCAACATGGCAGAGGAGTCGGTGACGCTGGCCATAGACGTTACCGATCTGTACGTGGTGGGTTACCGCGTCGGAGACCGTTCCTACTTCTTCCGCGGCGTTCCGTCCGAAGCAACCGAGAATCTCTTCGACGGTACAGATCAACGGACCTTCACTTTCACCGGCGACTACACGCAGCTCCGGCCAATAGCAGGATTTCAGTACCTAGACGACATTACCTTGGGATTCAACCAGCTAGACGAATCCATCCACACATTGGTCCATGATTCCGACACCCAGGGGGACCAATCCAATCTGGCCCGGTCCCTTATAATTTGCATCATCATGATCTCCGAGGCGGTGCGGTTCCCGTACATCCAGCGAACACTCGCCGGAACCATTGGAAACGGCGAGTATGGAAGCTTCAACCGCAACGCTGCTGTGGTCAGCCTCATTAACAACTGGCAAGACCTCTCCGAAGCCGTCCAGCAAACCAACGAGGACGGCGTCTTTCACCGCCAAATTCAATTGCAAAGACAAAATTATGACCGTTTCTACATCACCAACGTGATGCCCGACATAGTTTCCGTCATCGGAGTCATGATGTACATCTGTGCGAAACCACCGACGCCTCGGTCTTCCTACCTCCGGTCAGTCGCCGGCGGTTCATTCTTTCGCAATAATGACAAAACTTGTGCAGATCCAGAGCCAACGGTGCGCATCAGCGGTCGAGATGGACTGTGTGCCGACGTGAGCGGTGGACATTACAATGACGGAGACCCGATAATTTTGTGGCCGTGTAAATCCAATACGGATGCGAATCAGCTGTGGAGCTTGAAGAGAGATGGGACTATTCGATCCAATGGAAAGTGCTTGAGTTCTTCTTTCGGTCGGTTCACTCACTTGTCCACCGTAATGATCTATGATTGCAGCAAAGCTACAACAGCTGCCACTCGATGGAAAGTATGGGACAATGGAACCATCATAAATTCCGACTCTTCACTTGTTTTGACTGCGGAATCCGGGACCAAGGCAACCCAGCTCAAAGTGAAGGTCAACCAGTACTACACCAGCCAGAGTTGGCTCGCATCCAATTTCTCGGAGCCCTTCGTGGCAAGTTCTATTGTGGGGCTTAACGATCTTTGCTTGCAAGCAACTGGAAACGGCGTGTGGTTGGAGAAATGTGTGTCAAACAAGGCGAGCCAAAAGTGGGCTCTCTACCCAGATCGTTCTATACGACCTCAAGAGAATCGAGATCTGTGTCTTTCTTGTAATACTGATGAGTCTTCCAGTGACTTGAACATCGTCAATCTTCGTAGCTGCAGTTCTGCATCGGCTGGCCAACAGTGGATGTTCAGAAATAATGGTGCTATTTTAAACTTCTACACTGGATTAGTCATGGATGTGAGAAAGTCTGATCCAAGTCTTCACCAAATAATTGCGTGGCCGCCCAACAGAACTCCTAACCAAGAGTGGCTTCCACTCTTTTGATTGTTACTCTACCTTACAAAACGCATCTAATCTTAGTTTTCGCCAAATAAATTCGGCTTGGTGGGAAGAGTGTTCTTGTATTTTCTCTGCGAATAGTTTTCTTATATTTTCTTTATTGCGGGAGGAGTTTTACCCTCACTATATCTTGCTTTGAATTCTCCTTTTTTAATGATATTATCTTTCTAAATGAAAACTTATCTTCATCATAGTATCTTATTATTTAGAGGCGTTACTAGCTTTATATGTTCTAAATGAGAACTCATCCTTTTACTGCTTTCTAGATTCCCTACATAAATCTTAGAAAACATAAAACTAAAAAGACAACTTTGTAATTATTTAATAAATTTTAAATGAAAAAATAAAAATATTTTCCATAAAGAGACCCTAATTAAAATATTCGTGAAAGTATTTTAATATTTTTCTAGAAACAATTATGAATGGGATTATCCTTCATAATTCTTGTTGGGTTATGGTTCATATTCAAAAAAGTTTATGCACTTAAAATATGTAATAAGTGGGTGGTTTTGTATGAGAATGAGGGACCTATGATGTTACAAATCTAAGACATGAGACCGAGAGACTTATGATGTTACAAATCTAAGTCTTGAGAAATTAATTAGTAGGTAGATTGAGTGTGTACAACAGATCTAATATGACTTTGTTATGTATACAAAAATTGCTTAATTTTGTTAAAATACATACACACACACACACACACACACATAACAAAATCATATTAGATTCAGTATATACATATACTGTAATGACCTGCTACATTATATTTTATTAATCTAACAATCAACCTAAGCAGCGAGAAACTAAAATCATATAATCACAACTGTATGCAAATAAAATATAATAATGTACAATACCAAAGTGCTAACATACTCCCACAGTATAAATACAAAGCTGTATCTCCCAAAATATACCTTATCTGAGACTAAAACTATACAAGGAAAACCTTCTCCAAAATACTCACTCTAACAACAGGTAGCACTGAAACCCCTCTATCTGTGAGCCTGATCTGCTCATCTCGCTGGATCACCTGAAAAATATAAGTTAAATGGGATGAAGTGATGCTCAGTAAGAAGAAACATGCTATTACTAGGGTGTAGCAAGTGAGTCCTATTCTTAGAAATTCTGATTTAAGAAAATGCCATAATTAATAAAATTTGAAGAAAACTTACATGTCTATTACAGTATATCATAGACCTATATTGTTTAACATAATTTGGTTTTTCTAAATAATCTGCTTATAATACTTCTAAATATCTAAGTAGAACTATTTTTCTGAAAAATCTAATCATACATATATAATAAAACTGAGAAAAATTCCTTGGATGGATAACTGAAGTCATGAATTAACTCCTCATGACAGGGTTGTGTGGACTGAAGGTAGGACCTAACCTAGCTAGCTGATCAGGGTAAGTCAACTGAACTCCGACAGTCAGATCGACCCCCTCAACCCATATCTGATGGGAAGCTTGTCCACAATATAGGTACGATCGACTTCTGAATACCACCTATTATCTGAATAGGGGTTGCACTCTGAACTGAATATAGCTACGATACCGTGCTTTACTGCTGAATATGGTCCATCAGATAATGTTGAGTTTATGTTGATTGATGCATTGAACACTTTCATTTCCATTTTTGTTGAGTTTATTCTCTCTCTCTCTCTCTAGTTTTTTTGCTAGTTTGTTTATTGTTATTTATTTTCATTTTGTCATTCAATACATGTTTTAATATTTAGTTTTGGTGAATCATGACATTGAATATTTGTATTTGGGGTTGATGTTGAATTTAAATTTCTGTTTGAGTTGGTTGGTGCATTAATCGATTTCATTGTTAAAGAGATTTTTTTTTTTTTTTTTTTGTTCACTATCTCTCTCTCTCTTTGTGCCATTCTAATATTTGTTTAACTTTTGTTTGGGGTATTTTGAGCGGTTGCTTTTACTTTCTCTCTTTTAGTTCTGAATCTTAGATACTTGTTGAAATGAAATTTTATTTGGGTTGTTTTATTATTAAAGTTAGCTTGTTTCTCTTTTTAAATAAAGTCGTTAAATCTAGTTTAAGTGATACTTTGTGTTGAATTTGCTCGTTGCATCTATTTAAAATTAATGTTGGATTTAAGTATTTGTTCAAGTAGGGTGTTTAGGTTATTTTATTGTTGAAGGACTTTTATTTAGGTTAGCTTAGTTAATTTAGGTTGATTTTGTTATAGTTTGTTAAGATGGTTGAATGGATTGTATTAGGTTAGCTTAGTTAATTTATTTGTTTAATTGTATGTTAGTTATTCTCCTATTTATGCACCTTATGTTCTTGTTTTAAGTTTTAATTTGTTTCAATTTCACTACAAAGTTTCAAAACCCCCAAAATTTTGAATCTGAACCATGTTCAATAAAATTATTTTCTTATTTTCTTCTTCATGTTTTGTACTAGTTTAAAACTAATATGCATTCCCTGAGGAGACAATCTAACCTTTTTGGGCTAATTTTTACACGAAGTAATTCCTATACTTGGGATAGCCCTAGTGCTACTCATTTTTAGAAGTGAGTCAATGCCCACAGCCCACAGCCCAAGTATGGAAAGCACAGTGTGCCGGGGCCCGACAGTGCCCACACGGCCCATTATTTATGCTAGGTCTTCACAGCCTATGGCCAGTAGCCCAAACGGCCACAAGCAAGATTCAGGAAGCAACCCCACTTAATTCTCAAATCTTAGGGTTTCACCTTCATAATTTTCAAAGTTCAAACTATCTGTGCAGCCACATCCCACAACCCACGGCCACTGCCGTCGCCGACTGCCACCAACGACCATGATCCACAATTAATACCAATAACTTGGTGCAGAAAAGGTGACCTTTGAAGGCTCTCTCTCCAGATGCTTACATGCTCTGTTAGGAATTTCAAGACGACATCCCATCTTCTTTTGCATTGCAAATTTTCTTGGAGGATTTGGAACAAACTATTCGGTTTCATGGAAAAGAGTTGGGTTTGTCCTCCTTTGGTGGAAAATTTGTTAGCCATTTCCTTTGCAAGTTTTGGAAGAACGAAGGATGGGGCAGCTTTGTGGAAGTGTGGCATCTTTGTAGTCTTGTGGGGTTTATGGCTGGAGCGTAATGCACAAATAATTTCTGGAAAGAAGTCAAACTGGACACTACTGTGGGAAAATATTCAATATGTTGTACCTGGAAATGGGAGAGCCTGAGCTAGGGACACGCGTGAGGAGATAAAGCTACTGAGTTGGAGACACGCGTGAGGAGAGTTGCAAGCTAGTGGACATTTATATCCACCATTTATCCCATGATTGTAAACCTCCCATTTGTGATTGATTATGTTTAATTGTAATTAAATATTGATTTAAATATTAGCCCTATAAATAGAGGGCTGAGGAATACAAGAAATGCACAAGTGAGAAGCTCAGAGAGGAGAAAAAGAGGAGGAAGAGAGGGAGAGAGAGAGAGTGTGTGTAGTAACCGGGAAAAATAAAATTTTAAAATAATAATAATAATAATAAAATAATAAAATAAATTTAATTAATTAAATTAACAAGTAAAATGAATAGTATGATAAGGAAAATATATATATATATATATATATATATATATGTGTGTGTGTGTGTGTGTGTGTATAAGTAAGTTATTATGATATGCATTTAATATACGGGTTAAAGGTATATATATATATATAGAAAGTGTGAAAGCTTCTTCAAGAAGCTTTATTTTAATTAATGATTATTATATATAAAATATAACTCAAGCTTCTTCCAGTAGCTTGCTTAGATTTTTTGGAAGTGCTCTCTCTCTCTCTCTCTCTCTCTCTCTCTCTCTCTCTCTTCTCTCTCTCTCCTACGACTCTCTCTCTCTTCGATTTCGGGCTAGTTTTATACCGGATCGACAAACCGAAGCCACCACGACGCTTCTGGCAAAGTTCTCTACAAGTCTGCCGGAGTGGATCGTCAGGGAAACGAAGTTGGATTTCATCCCAAATCCAAGGTAAGGCTTTATATTCAATATTTAGATTTTTGACAGTTGAAGAAAGTGATATATGCGTAAAAATACTAAACTTTAATACTGAAAATTTTCAGTTCCAGGGGTGTTGATTGGGAACGTTGGGAATCATCCATAAGTTGAGGTAAGACTTTTTAAGCCGAATTTGACTTAGTGGTAGATATAGAAAATGTTGTACGTAAAAAAATACTAAACTTTAATTCTGTGAGTTTTCATTTTTAGGATATTGAGTTGAGAACCTTGTGGCTACGGGAAAGATTTTCTTAGGGGCTTTTCAGGAATCAGGTAAGGGGATAAACTAAGCTAATTTTATTTTGAGAAAATGCATGTATATATATGTAGCATCTGGTTTCAGGAAAAATAAATATATTTATAGATATGATTTATATTTGGAAAATACTGTTTAAATGATGATATGTTGAATATGTAGAAAAATTTTTTAGTGTGGCATGAGTATAAAAATGTTGTGAAATACTATTTTCTGCGAATGGGGACGATATGCATTTCTATGATGGAAAACCGGCATACGAGCGGTGCTATGTGGATATGTTTGCCGATGTACGGGCCGTGTTATGTGGATGAGATCTGCCAGCGTACGGGCTATGCTATGTGATTTGCCAGCGTACGGGCTGTGCTATGTGATTTATTGACGTACGGGCCGAGCTATGATAAAATGTGTAATTCCGGCGTATGGGCCAATGATTTTCATGAAATATGTATATGTGAAAAATGATATGATTGATTTGATAATTATTGATATGAGATATCTATGTATCACGATTTTAGTATATGTATATGATATCAGAAATTGGTTGGCTTGGTCTAGGCTAGCACTTGCATGGTACCGTTGCTTTGTGTCCATGGTCCTCGTGATCATGATATCTGTGTTAACGCCGCTGTATGGAGTAGTGTGAGATTGGATGGTTGATGTGGTTATTTTCAAGAAGTGTGCTATTATCGCCCCTGGTGTACGGACTAGTCTAGGTAGACCCGTCAGACCTACAGACTACTGTTTGACTTGGTAGTGGTCGGCTAACCATTGTCAGGTCTCGCCTTCGGGCCACACAACCCAATCATGTGGTGGTAATACATGACAACAGCCAACTAACCTACCAGGATTGTTTTATGTTATTATTATTGTATGAGATGACATATGTTTATGAAAATGCAGTATATTCTGCTATGTGTTGATATATATGTATGTTTTCCCAGATTTGATAAACAGTATTGAATATGTTATGTATGGTATATGTAGAACACATAATTCTCATGTTGCCACACACTGGTATTAGTTTATTTCCCTTACTGAGAGGTGTCTCACCCCTAAATCTTATACATTTTTTAGGAGTCCCTGATAGGAGAGCGGGAAAAGCCCTGCTGATCTAGATCAGTTGTGTGCTCTCTTTGGAAGGGTAAGTTTTTGGTAGGGACAGTTAGGTTTTGTGGGGATTGTCCCAAGATTTCATTTTTGAGATGTATATACTATGAGATAGTAATTGTGGTGACTCTAGTATGTGTTATGCACATTATGATGAGATGTATATGATTTTATACTTTCTGCTGCGTAGGCTTCTGCTGTATGTTTTGTTATATCCCTGGTGCCCACGGGTTCAGGTGGATTGTGACCTGCTGACCTGGAATGCATGATGTGATGATAATTTATTTAAAATATATATATATATATATATGTGTGTGTGTGTGTGTGTGTGAAAAAGGAGCAAGTCGTTACAGAGAGAGTGAGAATTGTAATTTTTTGGTGAATAGTGAATTTGTGGTGTGTGCTCCGTGGACGTAGGTCGATATTGAGCGAATCACATTAAAATTCTGGTGTCACTTCTTTTTGGCTGCTCACAGATTCCTTACAAGTGGTATCAAAGCCTGGTTGGAGCAGATCAGAAGTGATCATGAAATCAGAGCTCTTTCCAGTGGCTCGAAATTGAGTTTTGAGGCCACCATCACTTTCAGCTTGTCGAGACGAAGCGAATCGTGCAAGCTGAAGCTCGAACGGAGTCCATAAGAAGCATTACGCGCCTTCACGCACCTCGCCGGAGCAAGATGCTTCGCTACGCGCTGTTGACCAGTTCCTCACGCGTCGCATGGGTCATCCTTACCTTGACCGCCTCAACCCGACCCAACCCGGACACACCCTCAAATCGGGTCAGCCCGAGAATCGGCTCCTGACCTGGATTCGGCCGCCGTCTCAATGCCATGTCACGGGTGCCACGTCAGCAGGTAGGCACACTGCCACATCAACAGATGTCACGTCATCAGTGCCACGTCATCACTGCCACATTAGCTGCCACGTCAGTAGAGTTGACCAAGTTTGACCAGGTTTGACCATTACTTTGATTGAGCTTTTTGGAATCGTTTTGGATCCATTTTTTGAGCGATTTGAACCATTTCTAGGGTTTTCGATCGTTTCAGATCCAATTGTGCTATCCATTTGAGCTAATTCCATCTCTAAATCAGAGAATCGACATATCAAACGAAAAGAGCTCAAAAATCAAAATGTTCAATGGCAATAATTTTGATTTCTAGAAGATGCAGATAGAAGATTATTTGTTTGGAAAGGAATTGCACTCACCATTGAAGGGTAAACCAGTATCCATGGACGAGGATGAATGAGAGTTGCTTGATCGAAAAGCCCTTGGAGCCATTAGAATGACGTTGTCAAAATCTGTGACGTTCAATATCAAGCATATATCATCCACCAAGTCTCTAATGGATGCGCTCTATAATATGTACGAGCAGCTTTCAGCTGCAAACAAGGTACATCTCATGAAAAGACTATTTACGATGAGCATGTCTGCATGTGAAAGTTTCAACAGACATTTGAATAATTTCAATGAGTTGTCGGATCAACTCGCCTAAGTCGGGATAACGTTTGATAATGAGATTTGAGCCCTACTGATTCTCAGTCAGTTTCCTGAAAGTTGGAATGGAGTTGTTACTACCATCAATAGCTCCGCAGGAAAATTGAAGCTTGTATACGATGAGGTCGTCAACATGATTTTGACGGAGGAAATCAAAATGCAGTCAAACCATGGCTCCACTTTGAGTTTAGCCTTGAATATGCAGAGTCGAGGTAGAGGAAATAGGCATGGATGATCAAACAACTGCGGCAGATCTAGGCCCAGACAATCTAAATCTAAAAATCCCAGAGGCACTCAGGACACAGGTTCCTAGAGCACAAAAATTATTGAGTGCTGGAACTGTAGAAAAATTTGTCATTACAAGAACCAGTGCAGAAGTCAAAAGAAAGAATGCGAGACGAGGTTGAAAACAAAAGCAAATATTGCTTCCGAAAATGATAAGATGTTGATATGCTCTTTGGTGAGCAAGCAGGAGTCTTGGGTCTTAGACTCCGGAGTCTCATTTCATGCCACTTGCTGCAAAGATTACCTAGAGGAGTACACATTAGGTAATTTCGGTAAGGTGTACCTTGGCAACGATCAACCTTGCGACATAATCGACAATGGAGTTGTGAAGATCAATATAAACGGGTCAGTATGGAAGCTAAAGGATATCAGATATATTCCAAACCTGAGAAAGAATTTGATCTCAGTTAGTTAGCTGGCAGATGAGGGATACACGATGAAATTCATTGGTGATGAATGGAAAGTTTCAAAGGGTGTACTAACGATTGCACGAGGTAAGAAAAGCGGAACACTTTTTCTAACCTCCAATGCCTCTATGTCTATTTCAGTTGTTGCACGATATGGTGATAGCAACTTATGTTACCAATGACTAGGTCACATGAGCAAGAAGGAACTCAGGGTGATGCACTCAAAGGGAAAATTGAGTGGTATACAGTCAGTACAGATTGACATGTGAAAGGATTGTATAGTCGGAAAACAAAAGAGGGTCAGTTTCAAGATAAACACTCGTGCCCCAAAGAAGAAGAGACTAGAACTAGTCCACTCAAAATGTGTCGGGACACAATAGCAGAATGCTGAGAATCCTTATGTAACGACCCAGCCCTTTATACGGACCCAGGTGTCACTCATTCATACATAATACCTATACTTGTTCAAGATATGGTAACAACCCGCCTTTAACAGGGACATACGGGTGTAAAACATACATAATCATGATATAAATGTCATGGAAAAACATAAACATCCATTGGGATTTTCTAAGTCTTTTACTAGAGTTCACTAATACATCCATAATTTACATAAATTCGGACTTAAAATAATCGTCATATTACAACCCTCCAAAAAGGACTTTCATCAAGTTTAATACATAATTTAGATGCTTACGTAAGCTAACCAAAATAACCTCCCCAGTCCCTTTTATCTACTAGGACCAATGCACTAATGGACCTGAAAACAAAGGTTGTAAGATAGGGTGAGACACCTCTTAGTAAGGAAGAAAGAGTTACAACAGTGTATGACTGCATACATGCATATTTTCATTCAACATCTGGAATATAAATCAAATATTTTCAATACAGTAATGCATCAGGTATATCATTATTCATATTACAAAATTCTCATATCTGTCTTTCAACCATTTAATGATTTATCAGATGACCAACAGCAAAATATCCCTATAACTAGTTTTTATCCCGTGCTCAGGTTGTGCACTGGTACTCGTCCAATGCCCTGTTCATGCAGACACTGCCGAGTACCTACATACGATCCGACTGCCCCCATTGGCCCAATATCAGCCAATGGTTTCACCCTACTAGCCGACCATCTTGGTACCCACATCGTTTAATACGTGTGGTTGCACTTGTACATCTAGCTATGATATCGTGTCGTATCATATAACAATGGTTTCATTTCACCCTGCAAAGAAAGTATTTTTTAACCCTCCCGGGACTCTCAAGTTGTGGTTCCGTGTATCATAAATTCAATTTATACAAATATGATAACCTGCACAATTATAGTATTTTTCACAAATTCCCATAATAGTGTTGGGTTCAAATCGGTGTCTTTCCACTCAATTTACCCCTCTTTGTTTACTCATGCAGCTCGGTGTATCACCAGCCTCTGTTTAATCACATTATTAGTATAACAAATTTGGAACTTCGTTCCTATATTCTATATCAATAGTATATAAAATCTATACATTTCCATTTCAACATATATCACACGATATTAATCCGAAAACCCGCTAAATGATAGAAATCAAGTAAATATCATTTAAATGAATAATTCAAGGATTCGAGCATCTCCTACTATAGTATAAACACAATAAATAATTTTTGTAAAGTTTGGAGATCATACGCCGAAATCCTCGTTTTTACCAAAAATTGTAAAATCGTCAAACCGGCATTTCTACTCGATAGAATTTCACAAATAAGCAGTTAAATCATACGTAATAACATAAACTAGCATTTTAGCGGTTTAGTTTTCCAAAATAACTATTGTAATCAAGTTCCCCTTACCTTAAGCTCGAAACAAAACTACATTCGAAAACGATCCCAACCGACAACTCGGAATCCCGAAAACCTAAAACTGCATAACATAATCTTACTCTATTTTCTACTACTATCCGAATATCCAATCGAAGCTAAGATCAGATTTTTACCTCGATTTTTGGGAAAACCCAAAACTCCCTAAAACGACAATCCGATCCACTAAAAGTGTAGAGCTTTCTCTTCTGATCCACGCAGCACCCTCCATTTTTGGAAACAGACAATGAATGGCAAAGAATCCTAGAGAGAGAGAGATTCGAAGCTTAGAGAGAGGGAGAGAGAGAGATAGCCTTTTGGAAGAAATCTTAGCTTTTAAGCAACTCAACAGGATATTTATAGGGCCTTTGACCTGGTCCACTTTGTCAACGAGGCGACGTCTTCGTCGACGAATCCACCACAAAATTCGTCGACAAGGCCCTGAATTTCGTCGACGAGGATTTCCTGAGAACCCCCAAAACCTCTTGGCATTTTCTCATCGACAAGGCTCTGAATTTTGTCAACGAGGCTTTCACGGAATTCATCGATGAATGTGATCCTTCATCGACGAACCCAGTTTATGAAGGTTCGGGTCTCTACAATCTCCCCTCCTTATAAGAATTTCGTCCTCGAAATTTATTATTAAATGCTAACATAATCTCTTATAATTTTGCTTATAGAAGAGTCGACCGTCACCTACAGAGTAACTTTGGCCTATGTTGATTAAGGTGTAATCCCAAGAGGGGGGTGAATTGGATATAAAAAAAATTAAGCCACTTAGTTTCCTTTTACACACTTCTTATCAATTTACCGACTACTTCTTGTTGCTCAATTATGTATTTGTATGGTAATCCTATCTATGCATGCAATATGCTCAATTTAAATATAACGCGGAAAATAAAGAGTAAAGGGAAGAGAGAAGACAAACGCGATTTTACGAGATTTAGCCGACTTGGCCTACGTCCTCGCCTTGAGCAACCACTTCAGGTCACTAAAAACCCTGCTCCTTAAAGTGGGACGGAGCTTCCCTTACAAACCGCCGCTTACAAGAGGTACAACTCCCTCCTTATCGGCTGCTCACAAGAGGTACAGCTTCCTCCTCACACCCGGTTCACAACCCGAACCGTGTTTACAATGAAATCTGAAAATAACACTCAAAACAATGCTTCTAACAAAAGCTAGTGAGTACAATTCAATTTCCTAGTACATTAACACATAATATAACTTGAAGCTCGTGAATGTATGAAAACGATAAACTCATTTTATGTATGATATGCCTCAACACACGAATCCCTTTTTAACAAAACTTTCAAGTAAAGATAAATTCAAAACGTTTTGGAATAATCTAGGGTTCTTGGTTCACTTTGCAAAAATGCACACTTATATAATTGAAGTGAACTTGTTGGAAAAAACTTTGTCTTGAATATACACTCAATCAAAATCAAAAAATTTTTATTTCAAGTACTCAACCACAAAACTGAGTATATTAATTTGCAGAAAAATATCCCTCAATTAAAATTATATTTATAAGTATCAAGGATATTAAATCAAGTTCTAATGTATCTAAAGATAGATCCTTTTAGAACCAGACACTTGAATCAAGCCTTTCAATAAGTCACACACCATAAAACAAATAATCATCTTGTTCAAAATAGCTTGGTATATATAAAGATACTTTCAAGATCACTCTTTTAATCAAAAACTAGGTTTTTCAATAAGAAGCCCTTTGAGAAAATATATGTATATTTATATACTCTTGAACCAAGATTTAATCTACCAAGTTAGATAAACTTTGTCAAGTAATGATCTCTTAGAAAATTAATTTTTGTACGAAAGGCACACTCAAGATCAATGCTTTTCAATACTAGTCAAGAACAACCAATGAGATGATATGTAAAAATCACAAGACTAATAACTTGAAAGATCAAACCTCAATACTAGATTGAAGTACAGTAGAGTAACCAAGTTCCCTTTGAAAATCTGAATTGATTTGCCCAAGCTTGAAGATATGAGATTGATGTATAGGCAAACGAATAGCACTTATCAACAAACTTGCAACAAGGTGTGTTCTTCTCTTTCTTGTGTGTCTCTTTCTTTTCTAGGGTTTAGATATTCATAATATATAGTATATTACCCTTAGAATTAATCTCAGTCGTTGGATCAATAAGATACCTCGCGTGTCTTTTTAATAAAGAACTGATTTTTAAGCTTTCCCGCGAGTTCAGGCAACCGAACTCGACTTCAGGCTACTGAAGTGTCAACTTCGGGCTACTGAAGTGTCAACTTCGGGCTACTGAAGTGTCAACTTCAGGCGCCTGAGGTTCCAAGGTCAGGCGACTAAGGTACCTCTGTTAGGTTCTGTCTTTCCTATTTAATTCTTTAGGCGACTGAACTTAATCTTCAGGCAACCAGAAAATTTTTCAGGCTACCGAAGTCCAAATTTTTATTTCCTTTTTCTAATTTTAGAAAATGCTTTGCCCTTTTTCTTGGACCTCTTATAAACCATATTTTCCATGATTTCAAAAACATTTCTAAGTCCATGAAGGTTCCCTAATGTTATACATGAAATGCATGAATCCTAAAATCATTCTAAGTTATGTTGAGCCTCAAGATAAATCATACGAAAATGTATATACATGAGTTCTAAATACCCTTTCCCAAGATATTCTTGAACTTTGCCACTTGCATCTTGATTCTTGTACTCTTTGAGTTCCATGGATCTTGCCAAGATTTGTTAACTCTCTGTGCATGCTTAGTGTAAGTCCTCTTCACAAACTCAATGCACAGTTCAAATATCAAGTGATTTGTCATTATCAAAACAAGATTGGACTCGTAGAGTCAACAGCCTAAATTCATTACATACCCCCACATATGGCGTAGGAATACCATAGTTACTCAAAAGATACATCGAAAAATTACATACATAGACAAAACTCTCACAAGTACATTACCATCCAATTTATACTATCTAATACACACTCATGTACTATCAAATAACTATGGGTGCTTTTGGCGTATCTCAGATTCTAATTCCCATGAAGCTTCTTCTACTGTATGGTTACACCATAATACCTTCACAAGAGGTATTTCCTTAGTCCGTAACTACTATACTTTCTCATCCAATATCTGCACTGGTACTTCCTCATACGATAAGGTATCACTGATCTCTAGAGGTTCATAACACAGTACATGCGATGGATCTGGTACGTACTTCCTCAGTACAGACATGTGAAATACATCATGAACTCTGGATAACGCTGGAGGTAACGTCACTCGATATGTAGTGACCTGAAGAATAATAGTATTTTAATAATAAGAGGGAGAGAAAATAGATACAGAAACAGAAGGAGGCCATCAACTTCGTCAACAAACGCGTACAGATAATATTAAATAATCATAATTTCATAAAATTGCCAAGCTTCGTCGAAGAACACAGGGTTTTTTCGACGAAGGCCTTAAGAATTTCGTCGACGAACACAGGGCTTCGTCGACGAGAAAATACCGAGAGATGGTTCGAGCTGCTCTGAATTTCGTCGACGAAGTCGACAAATACAAGGCTTCGTCGATGAATTTACTGAAGGATTCGTTGACGAAGTGACGTGTCTCATCGATGAATCTGACCCTATAAATAGCTAAAAATCAGATTTTTATTTATTTCTCACCGAGCTCTCTCTCTCTCTCTCTCTCTCTCTCTTCTCTACGCCACTCTCTCCCTTCTCTCTTCATTTGTAGCCCCACCAGTCGCCGGATCGACCATCCAAAGCTACCACGACGCTCATGGCGGAGTTCTCCGCAAATCTGCAGGAGCAAATCATCAAGGAATTAGAGTTGGAAATCATCCCAAATTCAGGGAAGGCATTTTAGTCTCTTTTTGGCCTCATGACAGTTATAGGAAATGATATAGGCAGAAAAATACTGATGTTTAGTTCTGGCAAATATCGTTTTCAGGGTGTTTTGTAGGATGCCCTGTGGGTATCGGGCTAGAGTAGTACAGTAGGGGCTTTTCAGAAATATGGTAAGGGATATATGCTATGTTAGGAAGTTTCAAAATACTATATAGTTTATTTATTTATGAAAATTATGTATTAAAGTATGGTGTGGCTTGAGAATATGTATGTAGTACGGGAGTATGTTTTATGAATTATAGACTCATGATTTTACACATTTCAGTGCTATGATTATGTGAATTTCAATGCCATGATTTTACGGATTTTAATACTATGATTATACGAATTACGGTTACGATATTATGATTATGCAGTTCCAGTTTTATGATTTATAGAGTTTATAGTATGTCACGTTTTCCATTACCATAACATACAAAGTATACAATCAGAGCATTTACAGAATACATAGACAGTTATACAGAGATAGCATCGAGATGCTATAGTTACAGTATTTACAGTATAGAAAGATAGCGTTATGGTAATTTTGAAAACATGATGAAAATGGTGAAAGAGTATATATATGAATATGTATATAGTATCAGACCCTATTGGACCATACAGTTTACAGAGCACGGTACCGTAACTACATACAGTTTACAGTTTACAGAGTGCAACCGCCTATTCAGATAATAGGTTGTAGGTCGATCGTATAGTGCCGTTGACGTGGACAGGCTCCCCATCAGATATGGGTGGAGGTGGGCAGATCAGACTGAGGGAATATAGTGATTTACCTAGTCGGTCAGCCAGTGTAGATCTAGCCTACGGGCTGCACAACCCTGTCATGAGGGGTTAAATCATGACATACAGTTATCCACAAGGGAAAGTTTACAATTATTATTACGTATATACAGATTTTATAGAGACAGGGAATTTACTTATGTATGTTAGAAGTATTCTGAATAGTAACTTAAAATACAAACGTGTTAAATGACATGAAAATGGTAATAGATTATTATGATTATTACTGTATTTATAGATCTAGATATAAATGATTATATGGAAACAGATTTTTATGATATGATGACTCATTTGCCACACACTAGTAATATCATATATTGTCTCATTGAGCATTGGCTCATCCTAGTGTTGAAATATTTTTCAGGTGATCCAGGTAGGCGAGCGGATCAGGCTCGCAAGTAGAGGGGCGTCTGTAGTGCCCTAACAGTAAAGTGAGTACAGTGGAAGATTTTTGTGTACCCTAGCTAGCTGAGGGTATTTTAGGAAAACAGTGTTATGTGTATATCTTGGGGAAAAACATGTAGTACTCTGGTATTGTGTGGTACTGTATATATATATGTTCAAATGATAATGTCTATGTGATTTGTGCTTCTCACTGCTTAGGATAATGTTATGGTATCAGAGCATGTTAATTGTTACAGTGTAATAAAAAATAAAAAAAAGATTAGTTAATTAAGCATGTCGTTACATGATAAGCAACCGAACCAATCCTTTCAAGGATTTCAAAAGGCCCGACATACTGAGGACTTAGCTTTCTACTTTTTCCCAAATCTCATCACCCCTTTCATCGGAGCGATTCTCAAGAATACCATATCCCCTACTACAAATTCCAACTCTCGCCAATGAGTATTAGCATAGCTCTTCTGTCGACTCTGAGCTGCTTTAATCCTTTCCCTGATCAATGTGACTTTGCAGAGGTCTGCTGAATCAATTCTAGACCTAGTATCTGCCGCTCACCTACCTGGTCCCAGTAAAATGGAGATCGACACCGATAACCGTACAAAGCCTCATAAGGTGCCATCTCTATGCTCGCCTGGTAACTATTGTTATATACAAATTCAACAAGCGGTAGATATCGTATCCAAATATTACCAAAATCTAGTATACAAGCCCGCAACATATCCTCTAACGTCTGAATAGTCCTCTCTGACTGTCCATCCGTCTACGGGTGAAAAGATGTACCGAACATCAATCGCGATCCCAAGGCATCCTGTAAACTCTTCCAGAAAAGAGATGTAAAACGTGGATCTCGATCTGAAACAATAGATATAGGAACGCCATGGAGTCGTATCACCTCCTGCACATAAAGTTCTGCTAGCCTATTCAAAGAGTGGCTAACTCTGATTGGAATGAAGTGTGCAATTTTTGTCAACCGATTTACTATAACCCATATGGCATTCTACCCATGCATCGCCGTAGGTAAACCCGTCACAAAATCCATTGAGACGTGTTCCCACTTCCACTCAGGGCCGTCGAGTGGTTGAAGTGGTCCTACCGGCTTCTGATGTTTTGCTTTGATCTGCTGACATGTCAGGCATTGTTCTACAAATCGGGCGATCTCTCTTTTCATGTTAGACCACCAGAAAGATTCCCTCAAATCCTGGTACATCTTCGTACTACCAGGATGTACAGTATAAAGTGAACGATGTGCCTCCTCTAAAATGACCCGTATAATCCTGACATCATTTGGTACACAAACCCTGCCACGAAATCTCAATATCCCATCGCCAGAGATACTAAAATCTGGCTTTAGCCCCTTCTAGATTCCTTCCATAATATCAACCAACTCGGGATCCTCCTTCTGCGCCACACGGATCCTCTCCTACAATGTTGGTTGTACCACCAAGCTAGCATGTACAACCTGATGGTTTCCTTCCACTACCTCTAAACTCAATCTCTCAAGGTCTATGTAGATCTGATGCTAAACCTGCACTGCCGAGACTGTCGCATCAACTGACTTCCGACTCAGAGCATCAGCTACCACATTAGCTTTTCCTGGGTGATAGGTAATCACATAGTCATAGTATTTAATCAATTAAGCCACCTATGCTATCTCATATTGAGCTCCTTCTGGGTGAAAAAGTATTTAAGACTTTTACGGTCATTAAAAAGCTCACATCTTTCATCGTATAAGTAATGCCTCCAAATTTTCAATGCAAACACTACCGCTACTAATTCTAAATCATGTGTCAGGTAGTTCTTCTCATATTCCTTGAGTTGAGGAGAAGCGTAAGCCACTACTTTGCCTTGCTATATTAGAACACAACCAAGACCCTTTTTCGAAGCATCACTGTATATAACAAAATTACCATTGCTGGATGGAAGAGTCAGAACTGGAGCAGTGACCAGTCTCCGTTTCAGCTCCTAGAAACTTAGCTCACACTCATCCGCCCAATCATATCTCTTGCTTTTCCGCGTAAATTTCGTTAAAGGACCTGCCAAACTAGAGAACCCTTCAACAAACCGACGGTAGTAACCTGCAAGACCCAGAAAGCTTCTGACCTCCTATACATTCTTCGGTCTCGTCCAATCCACTACTGCTTCTATCTTACTCGAGTCTACCGATACCCCTTCTTTAGACACTACATACCCCAGAAATGCAATTTGTTCTAGCCAAAACTCGCATTTCTTCAGTTTAGCATATAATCTCTTATCTCTAAGCATTTGCAATACAAGCCTCAAATGAACTTCATATTCTACAGCACTCCTAGAATACACTAGGATATCATCAATAAATACCACAACGAACCGGTCTAAATATTCGTGGAAGACCCTGTTCATCAAATCCAAAAATGCTGTAGGTGCATTAGTCAAACCAAAAGGCATAACCATAAATTCAAAATGGTCGTACCGAGTTCGAAATGCAGTTTTTGAGATGTCCTCTACTTTCACCTTCAGCTGGTGATACCTAGACCGTAGGTCAATTTTAGAGAAAACCTGTGTGTCCTAAAGTTAATCAAACAAATCATCGATCTTGGGTAGCGGATACTTGTTCTTTATCGTCACCTTATTCAGTTCTCGATAGTCGATGCACATCCTTATCGATTCATCCTTCTTTTTCACAAATAACACCAGTGCTCCCCAAGGAGAAACACTAGGTTGAATGTACCCCTTGTCAAGAAACTCTTGAAGTTGTTCCTTTGACTCTCTTAGCTCAACTAGAGCCATACGATACAGAGCTTTTGATATTGGCGCCGTATCTGGAGCTAATTCTATGGCAAATTCCAATTCATGGTCCGGAGGTAATCCTAGTAAGTCCTCTGGAAACACGTCAGGGAATTCGCGTACCACATAAATCATTTCCAATTCCTGTTCTCCTACTGGTGTCTCTTTTACCATTGCCAGATATCCTTGGCACCCCCCATGAAGTAGCCTCCTAGCTTGCATAGCAGAAAGGATACGCGGTGTAGAATGCACACACGATCCAATAAACTGAAATTCCTACTTTCCTGGTGATCTAAACAACACCTCCCTCTGGCGGCAATCAATACTGGCATAACTGGCAAAAAATCAGTCCATCCCTAAGATGATATTAAAGCCATACATATCGTACACCACAAGATCAACTGGTAGTATCCTCTCCTGTATTTTAATCGAGAAGTCCCGAACTACCTTACTACACCCGACCATAGATCCAGACGGTGTAGCCACTACTAGTTCATCATCTAGCAATTGCACTTCTAATCCACATAATTTAACAAAGCCTCGGGAAATAAAAGAATGTATTGCCCCGGAATCAAATAATCCAACAGCTTTATGGGAAAGCATGTAAATGATACCTGTGACTACATCACCAGCGTTCTCAGCGTCACCAGGAGTCAAAGAATATACCCTAGCCTAGGCAGTACCCCCCTGCTGACCGCCACGCTATGTCGGAGCATTCCCTCTGTATTGCTGTTGCGAGACTCCATCATTCCTCTGCCTCAAACAGTCTTTCATTTGGTGTCCTTGTCTACCACACCGCATACAGGCTCCTATAAACAACCAACACTGCCCCTGGTGTTTCTTACCACATAAAGAGAACGTGGAAAACGTGTGGCATTCTGGGACGTACCACCACTGTTCTTCTTCCACTTACCCTGTCCTGCCCTAGATGAATAGTTAGGAGGCGCTGGCCTCTTCTTCGTAACCTAACCTCTGCATCCTCTAGTAAACATTCCTTTGCTACCGTGGCTTTATCAACCAACGTAGCAAAGTCCTACAACTACAAAATCGTCATCTGCTTACGGATATCGCTCCTTAAACCCCTCTAAACTTCCAAGCTTTCTTCGCTTCATCAGGAATCACAAATGGAGCAAATCGTGACAGCTCCTGGAACTTGGTAGCATACTGCTGCACTGTCAGCGATCCCTGCGTCAGATTCATAAATTCCTCCATTTTCGCATTTCTAATGGTGGCCAAAAAATAACGTTCAAAGAAGAGCTCTTTGAATCCGGCCCGCGTCAACGCTATCGGTATCGGTCGGTGCTCTTCCATCTGTTTCACCGACCCCCACCATCTCTCAGCCTCCCCTACCAAATTGAACGTGGCAAAAGTGACTTTATGCTTTTCCGTGCAGTTCAACACATCTAAGATCTTTTCGATCTCCTGAATCCAATTCTCAGCATGAACTGAATCTGCACTGCCCACAAAAACAGAGGGCTTCAGTCTAGTGAACTGCTCAATGGAGCAGCCCAATCTCGTCGTAGGACGATCCTGTCCCTTGTTCGAACACACTACCTCACCCATAATCTACTGAGCGAAGTTACGTAGTACACTAATGGAGTCGTTACCAGCCTCGGGGCCGGCACCCTCACTACTACTGCCACCCACATTGGCAGTGATATCCCTGGATTACATCTTGAAAACATTTACGAGAATCCATTAGACAGGTAATAACCTACCCATCAACTACTACTATCACAATATAAAGTCAACTCTCTCCAAGTTCACATTCTTAGCATTGACATACTCCATAGATTTAACATTGTCATTCTAACTCGAATTTCACCCTTCTACTAGGAGACAAAATCGTTAATGGATTGCCATGATTTTCTGAACCTTTTGACTAATCCAGAAAAACACAAAAGTCTATCAATGAATTTTCATCTCCAAATATACAAAGCAAAATCCAAGATCTTATCCTTGTCTTGTACTCTGGTATATTCTAGACTATCACAACTAACAACTTCTAAGTTCAGCACATATCCCTAACCAGGCAGCATGAATCAAATAATACTTCCGACTGGCTACGGGCTCTGATACCAACTGTAATGACCCGACCCTTTATACAGACTCAGGTGTCACTCATTCATACATAATACCTATACCTGTTCAAGATATGGTAACAACCCGCCCTTAAAAGGGACATACGAGTGTAAAACATACATAATCATGATGTAAATGTCGCGGAAAAACATAAACATCCATTGGGATTTTCTACTAGTCTTATACCAGAGTTCATTAATACATCCATAATTTACATATATTCGGACTTAGAATAAGTGTTATATTACAACCCTCCAAAAAGGACTTTCATCAAGTTTAATACATGATTTAGATGCTTACGTAAGCTAACCAAAATAACCTCCCCAGTCCCTTTTATTTACTAGGACCGATGCACTGACACACTTGAAAACAAAGGTTGAAAGATAGGGTGAGACACCTCTCAGTAAGGAAGAAAGAGTTACAACAGTGTGTGACTGCATACATGCATATTTTCATTCAACATCTGGAATATAAATCAAATATTCTCAATACAGTATTGCATCAGGTATATCATTATTCATATTACCAAATTCCCACATCTGTCTTTCGACCATTTAATGATTTATCAGATGACCAACAGCAAAATATCCCTATAACCAGTTTTACCCCGTGGCTTGGGTTGTGCACTAGTACTCGTCCAATGCCCTGTTTGTGCAGACATTGCCGAGTACCTACATACAATCCGACTGCCTCCATTGGCCCAATATCAGCCAATGGTTTCACCCTGCTAGCCGACCATCTTGGTACCCACATCGTTTAATACGTGTGGTTGCACGTGTACATCTAGCTACGATATCGTGTCGTATTATATAACAGTGGTTTCATTTCACCCTGCAAAGAAAGTATTTTTCAACCCTCCCGGGACTCTCAAGCTGTGGTTCCATGTATCATAAATTTTAATTTGTACAAATATGATAACTTGCACAATTCCAGTATTTTTCACAAATTCACATAATAGTGTTGGGTTCAAACAGGCGTCTTCCACTCAGTTTACCCCTCTTTGTTTATTGATGCGGCTCAGTGTATCACTAGCCTCTGTTTAATCACATTATCAGTATAACAAATTTGGAACTTCGTTCCTATATTCTATATCAATAGTATAGAAAATTCATACATTTCCATTTCAACATATATCACATGATATTAATCCAAAAACCCGCTAAATGATAGAAATAAAGTAAATATCATTTAAATGAATAAGTCAAGGATTCGAGCATCTCCTACTATAGTATAAACACAATAAATAATTTTTGTAAAGTTTGGAGATCATACGCCGAAATCCTCGTTTTTACCAAAAATTTAAAATCGTCAAACCGGCATTTCTAGTCAGTAGAATTTCACAAATAAGCAGTTAAATCATACATAATAACATAAACTAGATTTTTAGCGGTATAGTTTTCCAAAATAACTGTTGTAATCAAGTTCCCCTTACCTTAAGCTTGAAACAAAACTATGTTCGGAAACGATCCAAACCGATAACCCAGAATCCCGAAAACCTAAAACCACAGAACATAATCTTACTTTATTTTCTACTACTATCCGAATATCCAATCGAAACTAAGATCAGATCCTTACCTCGATTTTTGGGAAAACCCGAAACTCCCCGAAACGACAATCCGATCCACTAAAAGTGTAGAGCTTTCTCTTCTGATCCACGCAGCACCCTCCATTTTTGGAAATGGACGACGAACGGCGAAGAATCCTAGAGAGAGAAAGAGAGAGAGATTCTGATGTAGGACGGGAATGGTCGACCTATGTCCTATGATTCAACCCTCACACAAGCACATACACTTAAACACTTTAATTTAAGAATTTAATTATCCGAACATAAACACAATAAATCATGTTTTATTTCACATGTTCAAGGATTTTGAAAAGGTGTATGACTTGTCCAACAATTATGTCCCGATTGAGTCTTTCACAAAGGAATCAAGTTATATATTGAAAAGTTGTTATTTCAAAGATTCAAGAATAAAAGCTCTATGTTAGCAAACTAATATTCATACAATTGATTTTAACTAGCAAGGACCAATATTGCAATCTATGGATCAAATGGGCTATTCAAAGATGTGATTTTAATCTACTAGTAAGGGTTCACAAAATATAAAAAGATTCAAACACAAGTATTGAAGTTACCAAGATATTGGTTTGGATGACTTGACGTTGTTGCACACGTAGTTAGGTCATACCGTTGGTCCTTTGTAGAAGCTTTGAATAACAAGATGAACACAGCAATGAAGTGTAGATGATGATCGTCGTGTGGGTGTATGAAGACGCTGGCCGTGTGGTGTTGATGGGGGCCGTGAGAATATTAGATGGAGGAGGGGTTGATGGAGTCGTTGGATAGTTTAGTGGTCTCTCACCACTTGATCTCCGGAGAGAACGCCGTAGCCTCACACTACTCACTCACAAGGAGAGGAACAAGCTTTACAAGCTCAAGAAAAAAAGATGCTTCTTCAATATTCAACTTCAACTTCATATCTCTTGTTCTTACAATAAGAAAGCTATTTATAGGCATAGCCTAGGAGACATAGCTTTAAACACTCAACAACTCTCAACAATTTTCAACAACAACTCTCAATAACTTTCAACAACAACACTCAACAACTTTCAACAACTATTAACCTAACACAATTAATACTTACTAAAAAACAAGGAACTCCAACTCATAAGCACACAAGTCAAGCTTGGTTGTCTTGCATTATTACAATTCAAATTTGAAATTTAAACACATTCCAAAAGGAAGGCTAAAATCGTGTGGGACCCATTGGAGCCATGTGGGGGCCACATGGGTTTTGAGTTGGACTTTGCTTCAATACTTCACTTGGGTCTTCAAGCATGGTCTTCAAGCACCTAGTAATCTTGAAATAACATATACACGAAAAATATAAATTAACACAATAGCAAAGTCTTCACATAAAAAAAATCTTCCATCAAAGAAGTAGATGATCTTCAACTAATCTCATGTGTCCCTGCAAAATAGATATAAACAATAGTGGAAATCTGGAGGTCGTCCACGTGTCACCATGTCAGCAAAGGAGTGGAGATCGGAAGGTCGTCCATGTGTCATCATATCAGTAAAAGGGATACATAAGACATGTTGATCCCCATCATCTCTCCCGGGCCCAAAAGAATTCTTCTCCGAAAATTTAGAGGTGATGTATTGGGAATACAATTTTGAAGTGCGATGAAAGAGGCCTTCTTTAAATATCCAGCTTCTCTCAATAAGTGGTTTGTCTCTCCACTTGACAAAGAACTTTTGATATGATCCTGCTCGTGTGAACTTTAGCTTGTCATCCAAGATTACATCAAGGTACTTGGGTATAGGTAAGGGTAGAGGCAAAGGCAATTTTGGGTTTTTAGGGTCAAAAGGAGCGGGAAATGGAGTGGGGTCACCTGCAGGGTTAGAATTTGAAGGTTCCATAAAATAAGATGCTACAAGAAAAAGGGTTAGATTTTCAACATTAAAAACATTGTCTATGCCAAAATCAATAGGAATATTAAGCATGTAAGCATCAGAACTAGTTTTCTTGAAAATTTTGAAATGATCCATCTTGTTAGCATGTAACTTCCTCCCCTTTCCTACAAGAATCTGCTCAGGATGAATCTGGACCATAACCATATCACCTTTTGAAAATTCTTTCAACATGCAATGTAGGTCAGCAGTAGATTTATAATGTTCATGATTCAAATTAATTTTCATTCTGATCTCAGAGTGTAAGTCATGTATCTGTTTTGCAAAAGTATCAGCTGACTCGCTAACTCTAGATTCTGGTGGCAATGGAATGAGGTCTATAGGCTTCCTAGGGCTATATCTTGTAATAACCTGAAATGGGCTGAGTATTGTGGTCCTATCCACTAAACTGCTGAATGCAAAATGAAGGCATAAATCCCAAGATGTAATGTTTTCAACTACCTTACATCTCAATAGGTCCCTAAGGCTCCTATTTACGAGTTCAACTTGACAATTAGTTTGGGGATAGTAAGCACTAAAACATTTAAGTTTGGTGCCTAACATGGTCCTTAAGGCTGTCAAGAAGTAACCTATGAGTTGTACATCTTTATTTGAAACAATGGTTTTGAGAAACCTATGCTCGATGAGAATCTTGTTGGTTGCTCTATCATTGATGCATGTGCTCAAAGTGTTATCTTCCTTGGGATTAGGGAAAGTAGGGCAGGCAAGTGGACCTAAACTCTTATGAACAAAGTCATGTTCATTCAATTTATTCACTTGTTTCAGCTCCTCATGTTCTATCGGGTTCACTCTATGATGTGGTAAATGAGGCAGAGATGAATAAGGAACAAGGTCAGTGACATGTTGATTGTCTCTCGTGGGAGATGATTCACTAGGTGACTCAAAGATGACATCCTTAAATTCAGAAGGTAGGGATGATACTTCTACGAGTGTTTCTTTCTCAGAAAGGGCCATTTCAGTCTCCTTAGTAACAACCACCAACACTTGTTGTGTATCTTGACTTTCCTGCTCAAACAACTCTTCACTTATGATACTTAAGGTTTCTCCACTAGTTTTTTTCTTTTCCTTCTTCTTTTTCTCACCATCTTCCTTATCAAGTGCCAAGTTCCTAGTGGGACATTGTTTGGGAAAGTGCCCTTGTGTATGGTACCTAAAGCACACTGCACTACCAGAACTCTGGTAAGAGGATCCAGTCATAGGTGCTTTCCCTTTGTCCATAGGTTTTTGGTCCGTGGGATTACTCCCTCGGGAAGCAACTTGACCTGATTGCGCTGGTTGAGACTTTTCATAACTCTGAATCTGGTGAGAGTATGATTCATTGGAAGAGGTATCAAACCGTTTTCCCATGTGCCCTTTAGTCATTTGCTCAAATTCATAAGCTAAACTATAGGCATGTTCAAGGGACTCAATGTGATATGGGAACAGTTTTCTCCTTAGTTCAAGCTTTAATCCTAGGCAAAATCTGGAGGTCTGTTGACTATCAGTCTCATAGACACCACATCTTACAGTCAGCTTATCGAATTGATTCATATATTCTAGAACAGTCATGCTACCTTGACGCAAGTCGTAAAGCTGATCTATAAGGTGCTCTCTATAACTAAGGGGTGCATACTTCTCCCTTAACCTATCCTTCATTAGATCCCAATGCTCAATGGGTCTATGGTTTAACCTCGCTTCTTGCCTCTCAATGTTTATCCAATGGAGTTTGGCTTGCCCAGTTAGTCTCATTTTTGAAAACCTCACTCGGTGTGAGTCATGCATCTTACACCACTCAAAATAGGCATCCATTCCAGTCAACCAATCTTGAAAGACTTTAGGATCCTTTTGTCCATCAAAGGTGGGGGCTTCTATCCTCATTTCATCAATGTAAGGATCACGATAGTCCCTACGGCAAGGTCTCCTAATATGAAGGTCATCAATGTTATAGTCCTTATCATCCCAATGTTGGGCATAGGGCTCACGACGTGGGGGTATCCTAGCAAAGTCATCTTGGCGACTCACTCGCCTTTGTGGAGGGAGGGAAGGTCTTTCTCTAGGAGTCATAAGTGGCTCTCTATCAACATGAATCCTACGACCTCGATGAGGATTCCCAACTTGAGTAGACATCCTAGGGGTTGGGAAAGGATTTGGAGAGCACTAGGGCAGCCCTTTAGAATGGGGTTTGGTTACACAAGGTATGGTCAAGTGTAAACTTAACAAAATTGAGGTCCAAATACCCAAAATTCAGAGTATAGATGGGTTGTTCTTGGCAAAAACCGTCACCCGTTTTTCTGGAAACCCGAGAGCTACTAAAGGATTTTCAACTGCAAACACCTTTTGGTATTTAGGGCATAACTTTTTCTACAAAACTCCAAATAAGGCGATCTTAGTGTCAAAAGAAAGCTAAGAAAATTTCCCACAACTCTTGTGTTTAAGGTTTTTGAATATGGTAAGGTTTTGATAGTGAAAATCGCACACCAATATGGCAGATGGAAAATGAAGATGTTGGGACTTAGAGGGTTTGCCTAATTCGAACTAGGCTCTGATACCAAGATGATGTAGGACGGGAATGGTCGACCTATGTCCTACGATTCAACCCTCACACAAGCACATACACTTAAACACTTTAATTTAAGAATTTAATTATCCGAACATAAACACAATAAATCATGTTTTATTTCACATGTTCAAGGATTTTGAAAAGGTGTATGACTTGTCCAACAATTATGTCCCGATTGAGTCTTTCACAAAGGAATCAAGTTATATACTGAAAAGTTGTTATTTCAAAGATTCAAGAATAAAAGCTCTATGTTAGCAAACTAATATTCATACAATTGATTTTAACTAGCAAGGACCAATATTGCAATCTATGGATCAAATGGGCTATTCAAAGATGTGATTTTAATCTACTAGCAAAGGTTCACAAAATATAAAAAGATTCAAACACAAGTATTGAAGTTACCAAGATATTGGTTTGGATGACTTGACGTTGTTGCACACGTAGTTAGGTCATACCGTTCGTCCTTTGTAGAAGCTTTGAATAACAAGATGAACACAGCAATGAAGTGTAGATGATGATCGTCGTGTGGGTGTATGAAGACGCTGGCCGTGTGGTGTTGATGGGGGCCGTGAGAATATTAGATGGAGGAGGGGTTGATGGAGTCGTTGGATAGTTTAGTGGTCTCTCACCACTTGATCTCCGGAGAGAACGCCGTAGCCTCACACTACTCACTCACAAGGAGAGGAACAAGCTTTACAAGCTCAAGAAAAAAAGATGCTTCTTCAATATTCAACTTCAACTTCATATCTCTTGTTCTTACAATAAGAAAGCTATTTATAGGCATAGCCTAGGAGACATAGCTTTAAACACTCAACAACTCTCAATAATTTTCAACAACAACTCTCAATAACTTTCAACAACAACTCTCAACAACTTTCAACAACTATTAACCTAACACAATTAATACTTACTAAAAAACAAGGAACTCCAACTCATAAGCACACAAGTCAAGCTTGGTTGTCTTGCATTATTACAATTCAAATTTGAAATTTAAACACATTCCAAAAGGAAGGCTAAAATCATGTGGGACCCATTGGAGCCATGTGGGGGCCACATGGGTTTTGAGTTGGACTTTGCTTCAATACTTCACTTGGGTCTTCAAGCATGGTCTTCAAGCACCTAGTAATCTTGAAATAACATATACACGAAAAATATAAATTAACACAATAGCAAAGTCTTCACATAAAAAAAATCTTCCATCAAAGAAGTAGATGATCTTCAACTAATCCCATATGTCCCTGCAAAATAGATATAAACAATAGTGGACATCTGGAGGTCGTCCACGTGTCACCATGTCAGCAAAGGAGTGGAGATCGGAAGGTCGTCCATGTGTCATCATATCAGTAAAAGGGATACATAAGGCATGCTGATCCCCATCAGATTCGAAGCTTAGAGAGAGAGAGAGAGAGAGAGAGAGAGAGAGAGAGAGAGAGAGAGAGAGCTTTTTGGAAGAAATCTTAGCTCCTAAGCAACTCAACAGGATATTTATAGGGCCTTTGACCCGGTCCACTTTGTCAACGAGGTGGTGTCTTCGTCGACGAATCCACCACAAAATTCATCGACGAGGCCCCGAATTTTTTCAACGAGGATTTCCCGAGAACCCCCAAAACCTCTCAGCATTTTCTCGTCGATGATGCTCTGAATTTCGTCAACGAGGCTTTCACAGAATTCATCGACGAATGTGATCCTTCGTCGATGAACCCAATTTATAAAGGTTCAAGTCTCTACACCTTAGGTGGAGGAACTGGTGGAGCAGATCGTCGCACCAGCGCCTTCTACTCCAGCTCGGGAGTTTAGGAGATCTACTCAGTCTCATGTACCAAACAGAAGGTATATTGATTACTTACTTCCTACAGATGGAGAAAAGCCCAATTGTGATGATGAAGCATGTCAGGTGGCAGATACGAGCAAGTGGGAGCTTGCAATGAAGGATGAGATGAAGTCTCTCACCTCCAACAGAACGTGGGAACTAGCTGAGTTGCCCGAGACCTTCACAACAAGTGGGTGTACAGAATCAAAGAGGAGCATGACGGCTTCAGAAAGTACAAGCTTCGGTTGGTAGTCAAAGGCTTCGAACAGAAGGAAATGATTTACTACACTGGCATCTTTGCACTGATTGTGAAGCTGACAACCATCAGATTAGTTCGCAGAAATCGAGCAGACAGGAAGGTGGTGACTATAGAGAAACTGAAGTTGTGTTCAACTTCTGTTGGTCTTCATGCCTGAAGTCATATTTTGAGCACATCACTTATTCATGATACTGGAGGCGTCTTTGTCTTCAAGTGAGAGATTGTTGTAGCTGGAGACAGGAGAGCCTGAACTGGAGACATGTGTGAGGAGATAAAGCTGCTAAGTTGGAGACACGCGTGAGGAGAGTTGCAAGCTGGTGGACATTTATATCCACCATTTATCTCCATTTATCCCATGATTGTAAACCTCCCATTTGTGATTGATTATGTTTAATTGTGATTAAATATTGATTTAAATATTAGCCCTACAAATAGAGGGCTGAGGAATACAAAAGATGCACAAGTGAGAAGCTCAGAGAGCAGAAAGGAGAAAAAGAGGAGGAAAAGAGGGAGAGACAAAGTGAGAATTGTAATTTTTCGGTGAATAGTAGATTTGTGGTGTGCGCTCCGTGAACGTAGGTCAATATTGACCGAACCACTTTAAAATTCTGGTGTCACATCTTTCTGGTTGCTCACAGGTTCCTAACACAATGTATGGATTCTTTATGGTGTCTTGGGTTTGAAATTTTTAGGGGTGCTAGTATTTTGGATTTAGAAAGAGACCGGAGGAACTTGTTGGTTTGATTTTTTTTTCTCTTTTTGTTGATTTTAGTTCCTTTTTCCATTTTGTCCCAAATTTTTATTGAAAAATATCTTATTAACTTGCTAGTTTGATTTTTTTTTCTATTTTTGTTGTTCTTAGTTCATTTTTTCTATTTTGTCCCAAATTTTTATTGGAAAATATCTTATTCTCCCTTGTAAATTCTTTCCCTATTAATGAAATTTTATTTGCTATAAAAAATAAAAGAGATAAACAGGTCAATGCTTATATACATTCAGTATGAACTCACATATGTTTATTTAGGAATTTATAAGAGTGTACACACACACACGCCATGGTCAAGCATTACGTGCGCACTCTACATGTAATAACCCCAAAAATAGTTAAATAAGATTAGTGGAATGATCCTAAAAAATAATAATTAATTAATTAAAATTTTAAAAAATAAAAAATAATTAATTAAATACTAATTATTAATTAATATAATATAATATAATATTATAATATATATATATATATATATAGAAAATGTAACCTAAAGCTTCAAATTGAAGCTTCAGAATTTCTCTCTAAAATCCAGAGAGCCTTGCGCTTTGTAACTCTCGTCTCTTCTTTGTCTCTTTCAACCACTCTCTTCAATTTCTCGACTAATTTTCGTCCGATTGAAAATCAGAAAATATCGTCGGACTTTATTTTTCGCCACCGACATATCTACCAAAGCAGATTTGTCGTGAGAGCGACGTAAACATTTCCCCTAGGATAAGGCTAATTCTCATTTTTACCTCAAATTTTTTTAAATCTTAAGCTCAATTGACAAACAGAAACTATCAAGAAATTCGTGGGGAGATTCTCTACAATTTAACTGGAGCAGGTTTTCGAGTTGGAGTTCCGGGACACCAATCCTAAATAGGGGTAAGTTTTATATTTTAGACTTTTATGGGCTATTTAGGGTATTAGAATTTAAGAAAACTTTAGTGAAAGTTACTTTAAAAATTGTAATAAATAATGTGATAAACTTTTAATTAAAATCTCAAGCGTTCATTGTAGGAAGTGCATGTGTCTTATACTAAGTTGCAATGTCAATTTGGTATATACATTGTAATTGCGATGCTCAACTTGCAGCAGCTGATACAATGCATGTATAATAAATAACACTACACACACACAGGTTCAATAGTTATTTGTAATTGCTTGAGAAGAAATAATAATAATAATTTATATATATATATATATATATATAAATTTAACATTATAGCAGTTGATTAAAATATTGCAACTAACTAAAATACGCATCCTTACAATTGTTTATCGCATCATTGTTATTCGTTTATTTTTCTCTCTTTCTCTTTATATATATATATATGAAATCTTCAACAATTTAAAATTTTGAAAATAGTATCAAGGGTATGATGTACAAATAAGCATGAATTCAAATTTAAAATTAGAATTCATGTTCTCCTCAAATATGTATTACGCTTGCTTTTTTATAAGAAAAGTTTTGTTGAGCAAAAAGAACGTGTACATCTATAAAGTAAAGGAAAACAGAGAAGAAAATATACAGACAATCCTAAATATCCGACTAAACACTCGGAAGAGATGAATCTAACGCCAATCCAGCAAATATAATAATTCTGTCTTAAGAAAGATTTAGAATTGCAGCGATTTTGCTCCATACAAAAACTAAATGGAGTACTTGATTGAAAATTTTAGGCAGTCTTCTTTTCAAGTTTAAAAAAATTCTCCTATTAAACTTCTTCTAAATTTTGGTTGAGATAGAATTCAAGATATGTTTTTGGATTCAACCTTTTGACTTCTGCCTTCAAGCAAAACGCTTCTTCACATAGTGTGATCCCGACCAAAAGTTTAAATAGTGGGTCAGCGGCGGCTTCCGGATCGATGCACATGGGTCTCTCTCTCTCTCTCTCTCTCTCTCTCTCTCTCTCTCTCTCTCTCTCTCTCTCTCTCTCTATATATATATATATATATATGGGGTGAAGCAGAGGGGTGTGAGAGGAGAGATTTAGAGATGGAGAACAGTGTATTAGATTATATTGGGAAGGTAGTAAGAAACAAAATAGTGATGGTGCTGGTGGTGGTGGTGGCCGCCTGGTTGTGGTGTAGGACTCCCGATCATCACCAAACCACACCACCATATCAACCTCCAAGGAGAACTGATGCGATCCCAATCTACGCATCTCGAGGACTCCGACTTAACTATCCCACAGTGAGATTAAGCACCAGCGGCCTCGACAGAAGAGATTACAACGAGTTCGTGAAACTTCTCCGAAGCAGAGTCGCTAATCCGGACGACACGCGGCACGGTGCCGGACACCCAGCGGTTCCTTCTGGTGGAACTTACCAACATGGCAGAGGGGTCGGTGACGCTGGCCATAGACGTCACTGATCTGTACGTGGTGGGTTACCGCGTCGGAGACCGTTCCTACTTCTTCCGCGGCGTTCCGTCCGAAGCAACCGAGAATCTCTTCGACGGTACAGAACAACGGACCTTCACTTTCACCGGCGACTACACGCAGCTCCGGCCAATCGCAGGATTTCAGGACCTAGACGGCATTACCTTGGGATTCAACCAGCTAGACGAATCCATCCACACATTGGTCCATGATTCCGACACCCAGGGGGACCAATCCAATCTGGCCCGGTCCCTTATAATTTGCATCATCATGATCTCCGAGGCGGTGCGGTTCCCGTACATCCAGCGAACACTCGCCGGAACCATTGGAAACGGCGAGTATGGAAGCTTTAACCGCAACGCTGCTGTGGTCAGCCTCATTAACAACTGGCAAGACCTCTCCGAAGCCGTCCAGCAAACCAACGAGGACGGCGTCTTTCACCGCCAAATTCAATTGCAAAGACAAAATTATGACCGTTTCTACATCACCAACGTGATGCCCGACATAGTCTCCGTCATCGGAATCATGATGTACATCTGTGAGAAACCACCGACGCCTCTGTCTTCCTCCCTCCGGTCAGTCGCCGGGGTCAGCGCCTCATTCGATCGCAATAATGACGCAATTTGTGCAGGTCCAGAGCCAACGGTGCGCATCAGCGGTCGAGATGGTCTGTGTGCCGACGTGAGCGGTGGACATTACAATGACGGAGACCCGATAGTTTTGTGGCCTTGTAAATCCAATACGGATGCGAATCAGCTGTGGAGCTTGAAGAGAGATGGGACTATTCGATCCAATGGAAAGTGCTTGAGTTCTTCTTTCGGTCGGTTCAGTCACTTGTCCACCGTAATGATCTATGATTGCAACAAAGCTACAACAGCTGCCACTCGATGGAAAGTATGGGACAATGGAACCATCATAAATTCAGACTCTTCACTTGTTTTGACTGCGGAATCCGGGACCAAGGCAACCCAGCTCAAAGTGAAGGTCAACCAGTACTACACCAGCCAGAGTTGGCTCGCATCCAATTTCTCGGAGCCCTTCGTGGCAAGTTCTATTGTAGGGCTTAACGATCTTTGCTTGCAAGCAACTGGAAACGGCGTGTGGTTGGAGAAATGTGTGTCAAACAAGGCGAGCCAAAAGTGGGCTCTCTACCCAGATCGTTCTATACGACCTCATCAGAATCAAGATCTGTGTCTTTCTTGTAATACTGATGAGTCTTCCAGTGAACTGAACATCGTCAATCTTCGTAGCTGCAGTTCTGCATCGGCTGGCCAACAGTGGATGTTCAGAAATAATGGTGCTATTTTAAACTTCTACACTGGATTAGTCATGGATGTGAGAAATTCTTATCCAAGTCTTCACCAAATAATTGCGTGGCCGCCCAACAGAACTCCAAACCAAGAGTGGCTTCGACTCTTTTGATTGTTACTCTACCTTACAAAACGCATTTAATTTGAGTTTTCACCAAATAAATTCGGCTTGGTTGGAAGAGTGTTCTTGTGGGAATAGTTCTCTTATATTTTCTTTATTGTGGGAGGAGTTTTAACCTTACCTTTATCTGTTGTTTTGTTCGAGATTTCAACTATGTTGCTTGAATTTTCCTCTTTTAATGATATTACCTTTATAAGTGAAAACTTATCTTCATCCCAATATCTTACCCTTTAGAGGCGTTGCTAGTTTTATTTGTTCTTCATTTTTACTTTTTTTTTAATTACAAAAAAAGACATTGTTTTTCAGTTTTTCAAATTTGTGTATAGAAAAATTGGAAAACTTATTAGATTTAGATTTAGATTTAGTATATACATATACCCGGTGTGTTGAGTTGTGGCTCATAAAAAGAGGGTATATACTTGAAGGTTGTTACCACTTAAATTAGTGTTCTTCTTCTCCGTTTTGATTTTCTCAAATTTTCATATTTTTGTGTGTGTGTGTGTGTGTGTGTGTGTGTGTGTATTAGGGTGTAATTTCAAAAACAATTGGTATTAGGGCACTAGGTTCGTGCTTGTTTTCTCTAAGATTTGCATCTGGATCGTAGTAAGATGAGCAGGGTCAAGACAAGATTTGAAAGGCTCAATCGTAAAGGGAATTTCAGCCTATGGCATATGTAGGTAATTCCTATCTATTGGTTCAACATAAGATTTACAGGCCTCTCACAAGAGAGAAACTAGAGAAGACAGATGAAGATGATTAGATGGAACAAGAACAAATTGCCTTTAGTACTATCCAATCTTGTTTAGCAGATTTATCTATCATATTCAATATGGTGGGGGTGAAAAATGCCAAGGGTTTATGGCAAAACTCAATTATGTAAATGTCAAATAGTAATACTAATAAATTTCTCTTGAAGAAGTCATTGTTATTCCTTCGTATGCCTGAGGGTGGAGATCTGAAGCAATATATGAATCAATTCAATTAGATTCTCAACGATTTGCTCAAAGTGAATGTGAGGATTGAAGATGAAGATAAAATGTTGATGTTGTTATCTTTTCTTCCTTTTTCATTTGAACACTTGGCTATGACACTACTCTATGGAAAATCTACTCTAATCTATGAATAGGTTTTTGGGGTTCTTAGGTCAAACGAGGTTAGAAGAAGACTCAATAAAGAGGACCATGAACCAGAGGGGGCTTGACTACCAAGGCTAAGCATATGATAGAGAAATCCCAAGGAGAAGCAGAAGGAAAGGGGCAAATCGAAGTTTTTTAGATCGAGGGCCAAGAATGCTAAATGGTTCAAATTCAAAAAGGAGGACACAATAAATGGGATTGTCCTTTTTGGAAGAAAGAGGAAGACAAAATAGACCGACCTTCAAGCTCTACAACTGTTGTGGCAGATAATTCAAATGATGAAGAGTTATTGTTGGTTGCTTCAAGTAACAATTCTTTTCAAGATACTTGAACTATGGATTCTAGTTTCTCCTTCCATTATTGTCCGTATAAAGAGTGGCCAACATGTTCTCAACTTTCTCCACTACTATATCCCATGCTCTTCTAGCTCCTACTTTAGCTCCTAAAGGCAAATCCAAATAAAGTGTGGGAAAAATATGTAGTTTACAATTTAATAGAGATGTGCACCTTTCAGTGGCTCAATTCCCTTGCCAGAAAGATTCATCTTTTTGAAAAGTCTATTTTTAATCCTACGATGACCTCCAAACATAGTAATAAGGCTCTTAGACATTTCATCTCTTCAATATGTGGAGTTCTTGTAGAAAATTATTGTATCAACAACAAATAAGATATGACCTCCACCAAACCTGTTTGATTAGACAAAGCCACTCCGTTCCATTTCTTGTGCTTGTTTGGATCTGTGATGAGTTGAGAGAGAGCTTCCATTACAATAGCAAAGAGAAAGGATGAAAGAGGGCGTCGCTGCTTGAGTCCTCTAGTGCTTCCAAAGAAACCTGCTGCTTCCCCATTAATTATTATTGAAAAGGAGGTTTTAGATATGCAATAATAAATCCACCTCTTCCATTTTGACCTAAGGCCATACTCGTCATGATATTCATAAAACATTCCTAGCTTACATGATCGAACGCCTTTTCCAAATCAAGTTTGCAAAGAAGACCCTTTTCTTTCTTCCTTTTCATATGATCAACACATTAATTAGCCAGTAGAGTGGCGTCAAGAATCTACCTAGCTTCGTACTACAAATGCAAATTGTTTGTCTAAAATCACTATGTGCATAACTTTTTTTAGTCTTGTGGAAAGGACCTAAGCCAAAATTTTATAGAATATCCCCTACCTCTCCTGATATTTAAAATTTTCCAAAAACCTTCCTTCATATTTCAAAAATTCCACAGATTTTCTCTAAGATTTGTCACAAAAATAAAAAATTCTCTGTATATTTCATTAAAAAATAGGTTTTTAAAATGGGTATAAATGTCCCAAAAATTAAATATTAGGAGAGGTCTATGAGATTTTTCATATTTCAAGGGATCAATGTCCTTAACTAAAAATTTTGAAACCTCAAAAGAGATTGTTGTCTTTTTCTCTAAGCGTCCGTTCTAATAGGATTTCACTTAAGAAAGTGAAAGGAAAGGAAAATAAAGAGAAAACTAATTTTCTCTTATATTTTATTTCTCTATTAAATACTACCAATAATTAATAATATTTTAATGTGATTAAAAATTAAGAAAAATTAAATATTAATGATAAGAAAAATTAAAATTTTATTCATAAATTTAGTATATTTTTGTTATTTTCTTTCTCACTTTCCTTGATAACCAAATATGAAAATGTGAATTTTTTTATATTTTCCTTTCCTTTACTTAATATTTTTCAAATTCCAAATGTAACCTAAATATCAAAGAAAATTAGTGTCTTTTTACTTTTCACTTTTAAGAAAAAGACCTTCCAGGTACCTATATAAATATATAATATACTTTCCAGTATATCACACCCCAACACATGTAGGTTTTATAATTAATTTGTATTAATATATATATATATATATATATATATATATATATATATATATATAAACTTGTATTCAATGTTAATTTAAAACATAAAACAAAAAAAGGACTTTCATACATGTTTTGTGTTCAGTTATTCATTTTGTTTTAGCTTTGATATATATATATATATATATATATATATATATATTTTTATGACTCGGAAACTTTGGACCACATATCACCACTAGGCCACATTGGACCGTACAATACGATACTAAATTTAGGGAATGTTTAGCAGACCCTGCTACTAATATTCTGATAATTTCTTGAGCCTAATCTCAAAGATAGTGAGCTTGAACCCTCAACCATATGATATGGCGGTCCTCAACATGCATAGGTTTGAGGTGATCTTGGGGATGCAGCTCCCCAGTACATTGGGTAGAGGGGGTTGGTTAAATGAGGTAGTAGTCAGTCCCGCGCTTAGGAGTGGATGCAGTTTGGCCGGACTGAGGTAGTGTTAAGTATGATGACTTACCTCAAGGGTCGATCAGGTTAAGTCCCGCCTACGGGCCGCACAACCCTGTCATGAGGGGTCAAATCATGACAAACAGAGTCTCGAGGAAAGAACACAGTTATATATATGTATACAAATTTATAGTTTTCATTATATATAGTATGTTATAGCAGTATGAATGATAGAAAACTCAAATGATATAGACGTTTTAAGCTTGTATGCATGTGTTTTATAGAGTTTCCAAATCATGCAATTTTAAATATTATTATTTTATAACTCAGTCACCACACACTAGTGATAGCATATTTCCACTTATTGAGCGTCGACTGACCCTATTACTTTACCATTTTTCAGGTGAGCTAGCTAGACGAGCAGATCAGACTCGCGGATAGAGATCACTTGGTCACCCTAGTTATAGGGTAAGTTTTGTGTAAGGTTCTGTGTTTTGAATAGTTGACACTGGAAAGAGAAATGTATTATGTAGCTATGGTTGAAAATACTAAATTCTGGTATTGTATATACATGTATTGGTGTTTATGCGATGTATGTTTTTCTGCTGCACAGGAGTGCCCATTACATACAAGTATTGGAGTAATTAAAAAAAATGGTGAAAATTTTGAGGATCTTACAGCAAGAGTACCGAAAAGTTAGGATGTGCGTGCGCTCCTCATCGTAGATGTTATCAGCTATTCAGGTGAGGATATTGCTTCTAGAGGGATGCCAGGGGTACCTGGCCTATGTGAAGGAAGCGTCAAAGGGGGAATTAAAGTTAGAAGATATCTTGATAGTAAGAGATTTTTCTAATGTGTTTTCAAAGGATTTGCTAGGGTTGCCTCCCAATCGTGAAATCGAATTTGCTATTGAGCTACCTCTAGGGACGACGCCGATCTCTAAGGCTCCATATAGAATGGCTCTGGAGGAATTAAAAGAATTGAAAAAACAATTGCTGGAATTGCTGGATAGAGGATTTATTAGGCCCAGTGTATCACCCTATAGAGCACCAGTATTCTTTGTGAAAAAGAAAGATGGGTCGATGAGAATGTGTATCGATTATAGCAAGATAAATAAAGTGACGATTAAGAATAAGTACCTGCTACCTCGTACTGATGATTTATTTGACTAGCTCTAGGGAACACGGGTTTTCTCTAAGATTGATCTTCGATCGAGGTACCATATCAAGTGAAGGTCAAGACAAAGGATGTTCCAAAGATAGAGTTTTGAACTTGGTATGACCATTATGAGTTCATGTTATGCTGTTCGGACTGACGAATGCTCCTACTGTATTCACGAACCTAATGAATAGGGTTTTCCATTAGTATCTGGATTAGTTTGTTGTGGTTTTTATTGACAACATTCTAGTATATTCAAAGAGCCTTGAGGAGCACGAGGACTATTTAAGGGTAGTTATTTAGGTGGTGAGAGAAAGAAAGTTGTATGACAAATTTAAGAAGTATGAATTCTGGTTGGAATATGTCACATTTCTCGGGCACGTGTTATCCAGGGGAGGTATTTCTATGGATCCGAGCAAGATAAAGGTAGTAATGGACTGGGTAAGACCGAAAAATGTCCACAAGATCAGGAGTTTCTTGGGATTGGTAGGATACCATCGCCGATTCGTGGAGGGATTTTCTAAGTTATCAGGCCCTCTGACAAAATTGACCAAGAAGAATGTAAGATATGAATGGACAGATGAATGTGAATAGAGCTTCTAGGAATTAAAGTAGCGACTTATCACTACACCAATTTTGATAATCCCTTCAGGAGAAGGGAGTTTTGTAATCAACAATGATGCATCTAAAAAAGGACTCAGATGCGTGTTGATACAACAAAGGAAAGTTGTAACTTATGCTTCTCGGTAACTCAAGAAGTACAAGAAGAACTATCCAACACATGATATGGAATTGGTAGCAGTGGTTTATGCATTGAAAATTTGGAGGCACTATCTGTATGTGGGTAGGTGCATGATCTTCACAGATCATAAAAGCCTTAAATACTTTTTCACATAGAATGAGTTAAATATGAGACAGAGGAGGTGACTAGAGTTGATTAAGATTATGATTGAACCATCAATTACCACCTATAAAAAGCTAATGTGGTAGCTGATGCGCTGAGTCGTAAGTCAGGAAGTGCATCAGTATCAGTAATAGTAATTCAACATCAGATCATGATGGATTTAGAAAGAATGGTTGTGAAACTAGTAGAGGGAGATCATCACTAGGTACTCATTGCCAATCTGGTAATTCAACCCACTTTGTAGGAAAGAATTAAAGTTGCTCAAATGAAAGTTGTGGAATTGGTAAAGATTGTGGATAAGGTATGGAGTGGATAGAAGAAAAATTTTAATATCTCAAATTATAGAATGTTGAGATTCCATAACAGACTATGTGTACCATCTAATGCTAAGATTAAAAGAACTATCCTGAAGGAAGCGCATCATTCCCTTTATACAGTGCACCCAAGAAGCACTAAGATGTACAAGGATTTATGAGAGTCTTTTTGGTGGAGTAATATGAAAAAGGAAATTGTTGGATACGTAGAGCAGTGTTTGACGTGCCAGCAAGTGAAGGCTGAGCATCAAACACTGACAGGACCATTGCAACCACTTCACATCCCTGAATGGAAGTGAGGGCACATTTCTATGGATTTCATCACAGGGTTACCGCCGGCGCTTTATGGACAAGATGCCATTTGGGTAGTCGTTGATCAATTGACGAAAACTACCCATTTTCTTCTCATCAAAGTTAACTACTCCATGAGTAGATTGGCAGAACTGTATATACAGGAGATAGACGAACTGCATGGTATGTCAATTTCCATCATTTTTTACCGGGACCCACAGTTCACATTTCAATTATGGTGAAGTTTACAAGCAGCTTTGAGTTCTCAACTGACATTCAGTACATCATTTCATCCTCAAACCGATGGATAAACAGAGAGGTCTATACAGATACTAGAAGACATGTTACAGACCTATGTGCTAGACTTTGGTGGTAACTGGATCCAATATTTGCACTCGTCGAATTTGCTTATAACAATAGCTACTAGACCAGTATTGGGCTGACACCGTACGAAGCGATGTATGGTTGGAGGTACCAATCTCCATTATGCTAAGATGAGATTGGAGAAAAGTAAATTTCGGGACCAGAGATTGTACAACAGACTTCTGAGAAAATCAAGCTCATCTAGGAAAGAATTAAAATTGCTCAAAGTTGACAGAAAAGCTATGCAGATACTCATCGATGAGAGTTGGAGTTTGGTGTAGGAGATCACATATTCTTGAGAATTACACCAATGAAAGGGATAATGAAATTTGAAAAGAAGGGTAAGCTAAGCCCTAGGTATATTGGACTGTTTGAAATACTGGAAAGAGTTGGTCCAGTTGCCTATATGTTAGCGCTTCCCTGACACTATCTATGATCCATGATGTAATCCATGTATCTATGTTCAAAAAGTAAATCCCGGATCCTTCATATGTGATAAGTTACGAATTTTTGGAAATCAGAGATACTTTATCTTATGATGAAATTTCGGTTCAGATTTTAGATTGGAAAGAGCAGGAATTACACACCAAGAAGATCCCGCTGGAAAAAATGCTCTAGCGTAATCACGCAGTTAAGGAAGCCTCATGGGAACTAGAGGAGGAAATGCGCTAAAGGCACTCACACTTATTCAGCGGGGTTCAAAGTTAGACAGATAATGTAAAAGTTCAGGAAGTATTCGTTTGTATGTAAGTAAGTTCTGTGCAGGTTAAGTAGTTGAGTGTAATTAATTGTAAATCTAAATGTGATGGCTTTTATGTTAAATGGTTTGGGAGAGTTTTGATTTGGTTATTGTAATCTCCCAGAGCCGTTTATGTAACCACGGTATTTCTCTGCCCCGCCACAAGTGAGGATTATTAATAAATATGGGGCTGGGCCGCTATGTGGGTGGTTGTCAACTCTTCTTAGAATTGGGTGAAACCTTTAAGTGATTTCTAGATTAAGATATAAGTACGGGTTAGCAAATTTGGAGGACGAAATTTTTATAAGGAGGGGAGGATGTAGAGACTCAGAAAATAGAAGTAATAAAAAAAATTAAGAAAAGAGAAATCAATTTGGTGTAGGATCAAACCGTCGATGGTTTGGTGGGCTTAGAGAAAACAGTCAACGATTTTGTGTTATTGAGACCCAGTAAGGATAAAATAGTAAAAATTGGTTTGGTTAAAAACCATACCGTCGACGGTGATTTTGTCTAGGACAGTAGCTTATAAATAGGGATTCAGTTCATTTTTTAGGGAAATTAAAAACACTATCACTCTCTCTCTCTAGATTGTGGTACTCTCTCTCTCTCTCTTGGATTTCTCGCCCATTTTACACCCGAATCGAAGAATAAACATCATTTCGGAGTCCTGGCTGCAATTCTTAGCTGTTTAAGTACAAGAGTGGATTCGTAGTTCGGGGATCCTAGGCATCACTCTAAGAATCAGGTAAGGGAAATAAATTATGTGAGACATTTTGAAAATTAACTGATTACTTTAAAGCATGAGAATATGAAAATATTGTTTACGATTTTTTGATTTATCGGGCATATGAAAATAGTGATTTTGGATTATCATATATTTTTCTAAGAAATTATTATATTATGGAATATTACTTAAAATTTGTGTGGCATGAGAAATGGTTTTATTACTGTACAATAAACATGTGAGAATATTTTATGATGAAATGTGATTTATACTGATTAACTGGTTTATGGGAAATATTGAAAATACAGTAGACATTGTGAAATGATGAAATATAATTTTATATTGGAATATGTGATGACAGTTTTACACCGAAATACAAACATGATATTTTTTTTTATTGAGATATGTGATGACGGTATTATACTGGGAAATGAGGTGATAGAAATGACAATATATATATACTGAGATGTGTAAATGAGAACCCTGATGGACCAGTGATGCACATGAGAACATGGTAACGTTATTAGTGAATGAGTTAGTGCAACCACACTACTCGGGAAGAGTGTTGGTATTAAAGAAGATTGGGCGCACGGAAAAATGTTGACCGCCCCTGGGTCTAGACTAGGTTACCCTGATGGACCAGTGATGCACATGAGAACATGGTAACGTTATTAGTGAATGAGTTAGTGCAACCACACTACTCGGGGAGAGTGTTGGTATTGACGAAGATTGGGCGCACGGAAAAATGTTGAACGCCCCTGGGTCCGGATAGACCAATCATACTACAAACGCGTACAATTTGACTTAGCCTGGTAGGTCAGTTATGGTTAAGTCCTGCCTTCTAGTTGCACAATTCGGTCATGTTGGATTATTACATGACAGTGATATAAGATTGACTACTTAGGTTGGTTCCTCATTACAAACATGTTATGTTTGGTACACAGGGAAATTTATTGAGCGAGCATTTTTTTTTTTTTAGAAAAATATATGGTTACATATATTATGAGTACAGTTTTCATAATTTCTCAGTTAAATTAATTATGTGTTATAATACATTAAAACTCACGTTGCCACACACTGGCAATAATTTATTTCATCTTACTGAGAGGTGTCTCACCCCAAGAATCTTAAATATTTCAAGAAATTTAGACAGTCGAACGGAGCATGCTCCGAGGTAGAGGAAGCCTAGTTACTGTAGTTTAGGGTATGCGTTTTGGAATTGTGGATATGTTTGTATAATCATTGGAATATTTTATGAATTTTTGGAGTTTTATATGTACATTTATGAAAACTTTAGAACTCTGGTATTATATATAAGGATAAGGTGTGTAATGTTTTCTACTACATTGATAGGATGTATTTATAGATAAGTGTATTTTCATACCCCACTTTGAATCCAAATTGACTTTGTTGATATTATTATGGAACTAGAAGATTTTTATAGTATATTTTAGCTTTGATGTTAGGGAAAGCAAAGATGGGAAAAGCGGATGGAGTGTTATTTTTTGGGCCTGGTCAGACATTCTAGATGCCCAATGGGACAGCCATCACCAATAAAATATTAACAATTAACATAAAATATTAACATGTGAAAGCGTGGGTTCATACATGTACTAATTTTATATATCTTGCATGCGTAAAAGGAAAAGCTAGCATTAGGTAACACGTGAAGTCATAATTAATAGAAAGCATGATTGGATGCTTTTATTAAGAAATTTACTTAGACTTTAGTGTATATTGAAAAAATAGAGTGAAGAATAATGTGCATGCAACAGTGTAATATTGTATTGACTAAAGAGCATTGCACCAGCTAGGTATGGATTATTATTATAATGGAAATTTCTTCTTCTTCTTCTTCTTCTTCTTTTTTCCCAATGTTTGGGTATATCTTAACAAGATATGTCATCATTAGCTATTGAACATAAAATTATTTTATTAATTAATTTAAATATATTATTAACTTTTTATTTTGAAAATTTGTATTATGAGATCTTGATCATACACAAGAGTTTGAGAAGATAAATATTTTTTAAAGGGCAAAATACACTGATCTCACCTGAAATTTGACAAAAGACACTAATCTCCCGTTAGGTTTTAGAAATTTTAAGTACCTTTCTTGAAGTTTCAAGAACTCTAGAGACCTTCTTTGAGTAAGGGCTCAAGAACTCTAGGGAACTCCTTTGAGTAAGGTCTCAAGAACTTCAGGGACCTCCTTTGAGATTTGTTAAAAGACACAAATCACTTCTTATATTTTGTAAAAAGACAAGTCTTTTAAGAGAAAATTTGTGTTATTCACATGGGAACTTCTGCCATTGACGAGCCCTTCGAACCACCCAATGCGGCACCAAACCCACGGGGGCAGCGGCCTTCCCCTCTGGTTCGCCACCCAGGTTAATCAGATGCGGTCATAGCATAGTCACAGCCAAGTTAGACATTCAGCCAACTTGCTTCCCAAGACCCATCTCAAGAGGCATGCCCTTGGACCCAGCCGCACTGCATTAACAAGGAGTCTGCACTGAGTGTATCAATTAGAAATCAACCCCTCGATGCTCGTACTGGATTGCCCAATTGCTCTCCACTGCGCTAATGCCTTGGGGGTAAGATTGGGTTTTTTTTTAAAATTTTTTAATTTTTTGATCAGTAAAGGGTAAAGTGTATTGATCAAATGTAATATGTACAGAGATACTGAACATACACCGTAGAAGGAACCAAAATTCCCCTTCCAAAACACAAGCAATTTGAATTACATCCAAACCTGGGCATACCCAGGGGCACAAGGTCATTTCATACAATAATCATCAATATAACATTAGATCCAAAGGGGAAAAAAACAATCCCTATCAAGTGTACTACATGTCACTCGTGTGTAAGTCAAACTTGTCAAATACGACTCTATAAATGTGTCTTGTGGATTACTTTAATCATTCCCTCTAGGTTAATATCCTTATTCTCAAACCTCTTCTTATTCTTGAAGTGCCATAGGAAAAAACCTGTAGTAGCCAGGCCAACCCTTTTACCCACCGCACATATAACATTACCTTTCACCCCTTTATGTAGCCACTTCATTGCAGCTTTCAGTGTGGACATGACCCTTTAAATTTCCAACCAGCTCTTAATATCATTTCCTCTCTATTACAGTATACTTTTTAATTTATCTAGCATGTAACTTGTGTTTAGACACATCGACAATATTTTTTGAGTTGGTTGCACAAATAATATTGCAAAGTTTGGATCAATAAACTATGATCCCTCATTCTAGATGTTGAGAGTCTAAAACCTACCTACTTATTTTTTTTTTGACTTGCATAAATAGTAGAGCACAATATATATATATACAACACCATTCTAGATATTTAATTAATTATACATATCAGTATTTTATGTGGATAAAACATAATCCTTAACAATTAAAATTTACTTAAATGAGAAGTATTAACATAAGAACAAAAATTCATTATTATAAAATCAGTGACACCCTCTTTCCTATTCAAGTTCTGTCCCTATATTATAATAAAATATAGTCAAAAAATTAATATATTAATGCATA